>NC_134484.1:242225993-242283493 GCF_040206685.1 Ascaphus truei | reverse complement strand
TTTATATAGTGCCATTAATGTACATAGCGCTTCACAGTAGTAATACACGGGGTAATCAAATAAATAACAGATAATATAAATAACAGGTCATGGGAATAAGTGCTTTAGACATAAAAGTAACATTAAGGAAGAGGAGTCCCTGCCCCGAGGAGCTTACCCCCCTTGCCTGATGTAATCAAAATCACATGACGTCAGCGCACGTGAGCTGGTTCAGCCAATGAGCGCGAACCAGCTTTGTGACGCGTCCGCCACGCGTATACAATCTCCTGCAGCCAAGTTCACAAATCGCTTGGGCTGCAGGCAGTATACTAGTATTGGATCACTCTTTATTTTATTGTTTGCTGGTATCTGGTAATATGTTTTTTTCTGGTGCACAAAGGCAATTCATTTGAAGGGGCTTTCATCCCCCTCTTTGCTACATCCCTTCCCTCTCCCGTCCCCCCTTTTTTTCCCCTCCCTTTTTTCCTTCTCCCATTTGCTTTCCCCAGTGTCATCCACTCCTACCTACCAGTTTTATGTATTATTTATTTATTCCCGTTTTAAATGTTGCTCAGGGATCAGGGGCCCCCATAACCAAACGCAAGGGGGTACTGATGAATTTCCCCTGCTGATCAATACTCCGAAGTGACCCCCGTGACCCAAAGAAGAACCCTCAGCCCCCCAAAACTGATCCTCCCAAGCCACTCAATACTGCCATCTCTGCCTGACCTTCATCCCTCCGTTTAGCCATTGTGTCTCTCCCTCCCCACAGTGTCTCTCTCACCTTCCCCCCAGTGTCTCTCTCACCTTCCCCCCGGTCTCTCTCTCTCACCTTCACCCCAGTGTCTCTCTCACCTCCCCCCCCCCCAGGGTCTATCTCTCTCTCACCTTCCCCCAGTGTCTCTCTCTCACCTTCCCCCAAAGTGTCTCTCTCTCACCTTCCCCCATTGTCTCTCTCTCTCACCTTCCCCCCCAGTGTCTCTCTCTCTCACCCTCCCTCCCAGTGTCTCTCTCTCTCTCACCTTCCCCCCAGTGTCTCTCTCTCTCTCTCACCTTCCCCCGTGTCTCTGTCACCTTCCCCCCAGTTTCTCTCTCTCTCTCTCACCTTTCCCCGAGTGTCTCTCTCTGTCACCTTCCCCCAGTGTCTCTCTCTCTCTCACCTTCCCCCCAGTGTCTCTCTCTCACAATCCCCCCAGTGTCTCTGTCTCTCACTTCCCCCCAATGTCTCTCTCTCACCTTCCCCCCAGTGTCTCTCTCTCTCTCTCTCTCTCACATCTTCCCCCCAGTGTCTCTCTCACCTTGCCCCCAGTGTCTCTCTCTCTCTCTCTCACCTTCCCCCCAGTGTCTCTCTCTCACCTTCCCCCCAGTGTCTCTCTCTCACCTTCCCCCCCAGTGTCTCTCTCTCTCACCTTCCCCCCAGTGTCTCTCTCTCACCTTCCCCCCAGTGTCTCTCCCCCTCCCCCAATATGTCTCCCACCACTCAATGTCTCTCTCTCCCCCTCCCCTCAATATGTCTCCCACCTCTCCATGTCTCTCTCCCCCTCCCCCCAATATGTCTCCCACCTCTCCAAGTCTCTCTCCCCCTCCCCTCAATATGTCTCCCACCTCTCCAAGTCTCACTCCCCCTCCCCTCAATATGTCTCCCACCTCTCCATGTCTCTCCCCATCCCCTCAATATGTCTCCAACCTCTCCATGTCTCTCCCCCTCCCCTCAATATGTCTCCCACCTCTCCATGTCTCTCTCACCCCCTCCCCTCAATATGTCTCCCACCTCTCCATGCCTCTCTCCCCCTCCATATGTCTCCCACCCCTCCATGTCTCTCCCCCTCCCCTCAATATTTCTCCCACCTCTCCATGTCTCTCCCCCTCCCCTCAATATGTCTCACACCTCTCCATGTCTCTCTCCCTCCCCTCAATATGTCTCCCACCTCTCCATGTCTCTCCCCCTCCCCTCAATATGTCTCCCACCTCTTCAAGTCTCTCTCCCCCTCCCCTCAATTTGTCTCCCACCTCTCCTTGTCTCTACCCCTCCCCTCAATATGTCTCCCACCTCTCCATGTCTCTCCCCCTCCCCTCAATATGTCTCCCACCTCTCCATGTCTCTCTCTCTCCCTCCCCTCAATATGTCTCCCACCTCTCCATGTCTCTCCCTCCCCCTCCCCTCAATATGTCTCCCACCTCTCCATGTCTCTCTCTCTCCCCCTCCCCTCAATATGTCTCCTACACACACACACTCACACACTCACACATTCTCTCTCTTACTTTCACTATAAGACACACTTACTTTCACTGCAGTCCCCCATGTCGGCTGAAACCTGGGTCAGGAGGAGGAGGGGCTGTGTGTGTGCAGGGAAGGCCCTGCCCCCGCTGCAGGCAGACCACACACACACACACAGACACACACACACACACACACACAGACACACACACACACACACACACACAGACACACAGACACACAGACACACAGACACACACACACACAGAGGAGGGGCTGTGTGTGTGCAGGGAAGGCCCTGCCCCCGCTGCAGGCAGACCACACACAGATACACACACACACACACACACACACACAGAGGAGGGGCTGTGTGTGTGCAGGGAAGGCCCCGCCCCTGCTGCAAGCAGACCACACACACACACAGACACACACAGAGACACACACACACACAGACACACAGACACACACACACACAGAGGAGGGGCTGTGTGTGTGCAGGGAAGGCCCTGCCCCCGCTGCAGGCAGACCACACACAGATACACACACACACACACACAGAGGAGGGGCTGTGTGTGTGCAGGGAAGGCCCTGCCCCCGCTGCAGGCAGACCACACACAGATACACACACACACACACACACACAGACACAGGCACACAGACACACACACACACACACAGAGGAGGGGCTGTGTGTGTGCAGGGAAGGCCCCGCCCCTGCTGCAGGCAGACCACACACAGATACACACACACAGACACACACACACACACACACACACACAGAGGAGGGGCTGTGTGTGTGCAGGGAAGGCCCTGCCCCCGCTGCAGGCAGACCACACACAGATACACACACACACAGACACACACACACACAGACACACACACACAGAGGAGGGGCTGTGTGTGTGCAGGGAAGGCCCCGCCCCTGCTGCAAGCAGACCACACACACACACAGACACACACACAGACACACACACAGACACACACAGAGGAGGGGCTGTGTGTGTGAAGGGAAGGCCCCCCGCACCCCCACCCCCCCCCCCCTGCTGCAGGCAGACCACACAGACACACACACACACACACACAAATCCCTGGTCCAGAACTCTGATTTAGGGTGCAAATGTATTGCATTTAAATATTGATTTACACTTCATATTCATATTTGTGCACCCTTTTTCTTGCAGCGCGGGCACTCACAACGGACGTTGTGGTGTCAGCCACAAGGCAGACTTTTTACAGACTACCAGTCCACACAGACCTCAGGTAAGTCCAGAAAATAATAAAAATAATAATAAAATAAAAAGTTGGTTTTCTTTTTTTATTAAACGGTTTAACATACATACGCAGACACGCACGGTCACAGACACTCGGTCACAGACACTCGGTCACAGACACTCACATCGGTCACAGTCTCTCACGTCGGTCACAGTCTCTCACTCTCTGTATCAGTCACTCTCTGTCAGTCACTCTCTGCGTCAGTCACTCTCTGTGTCAGTCACTCTCTGTCTCAGTCACTCTCTCACTCTCTCTCTGTGTCAGTCACTCTCTCTCTCTCTGTGTCAGTCACTCTCTCACTCTCTGTGTCAGTCACTTTCACTCTCTCACTATCTGTGTCAGTCACTCTCACTCTCACTCTGTGTCAGTCACTCTCACTCTCTCTGTCAGTCACTCTCACTCTCTGTGTCAGTCACTCTCCCACTCTGTGTCAGTCACTCTCTCACTCTGTGTCAGTCACTCTCTCACTCTGTGTCAGTCACTCTCTCACTCTGTGTCAGTCACTCTCTCACTCTGTGTCAGTCACTCTCTCACTCTGTCAGTCACTCTCTCACTCTCTGTCAGTCACTCTCACTCTCTGTGTCAGTCACTCTCACTCTCTTACTCTCTGTGTCAGTCACTCTCACTCTCGCACTCTCTGTGTCAGTCACTCTCACTCTCTGTGTCAGTCACTCTCTCACTCTGTGTCAGTCACTCTCACTCTGTGTCAGTCACTCTCTCACTCTGTGTCAGTCACTCTCTGTGTCAGTCACTCTCTCACTCTGTGTCAGTCTCTCTCTTTCTCTCTGTGTCAGTCACTCTCTCACTCTCTCACTCTGTGTCAGTCACTCTCTCACTCTCTGTGTCAGTCACTCTCACTCTCTGTGTCAGTCACTCTCACTCTCTCACTCTCTGTGTCAGTCACTCGCTCACTCTGTGTCAGTCACTCTCACTCTGTGTCAGTCACTCTCTGTGTCAGTCACTCTCTCACTCTGTGTCAGTCACTCTCTCACTCTGTGTCATTCATAAACTTAAAATCAGAGACACAACATAAAACACAGGCAGAGCTCAGTGCTACATCCATTGGCTATCATTCATAAACTACAATGTTTGTACTTAAATGTATCATGTGACAACATGCAGTGACCTCACAGTACTCTGGAGTTCCGCCAATGCCTGGTGACCAGGTGTTCATAAGATGCTGGTCAGTTGTATATCAGCTCTTTGAGAAGATGGATTACCGCAAGGCATTTCCCTGGAAGATGCCTTTTGTAGTCTTTTTTCTTCTTTATTCTCTCTTTCTTAATGGATTGTTTTTCTGGTTTCCGTGAGTATCTGCTTATAATAATGCTTTAACCCTACAATAGTATGCATTTTAAATTCAAGTCTTACAGAGACATTAGGGGCCACTTTGGAAGCAGCCATCTTGCTTATCTAATGTACAATAAGAGACTCCTCTTCATGCTAAAAAATACAATAGAGGGAGGAGACCGTTTATAATGTTAGTTTTCTTAGATAAACCATGGTCTGCACAGTGGGAAGAATTACTCGACCCAACGATGTCTCATCTTTGCCCCTTTTACCTCTACCGCCCTGTCATGTCCCTTGAACCTTTTTCACTAACCTCTTTATACCTATTAAAAAAAAACATCACATTACATTATCTACATGTATGTTACTGACTCCAGAGGCACTTCCCCTCCCTGGCTGCACTTTAATGAACGCACTTGTACACCTGCTGTCTGCAAATCTCCCAATGTACCACTTAGATTGTAAGCTCTCCGTGGCAGGGCCTCCCTTAGCGTCTGTTGTCATTTACTTGCTTCTCTTATCCCCACTATTTGTACTTTATTTTCCTTGTATATTGTAATTTTGTAAAGCGCTGCATACACTGTTGGTTGGCACTATATATATAAAAAAAAATCAAGTATTCATACCGTTAAAATATTAAGTTATATTTAAGGATCTCACAATAGTACTGAAATGAAACTAAATACCCATGTAATATTTTTCTCATTTAGATGTAGGTGGCTGGCGGATCATTTCTCCATGGTTTTCCCTGCCACAGCAGCTGTGACTTTCCTCCTGAAGATAATATTGCTTCTGAATATGTGCTGTACAGCTTCCGGCACTGATTGGAAAGGTAAGTTATTTGATAACATGAAGCACAATTGATCTTGTTAGTTACCATTTTAATGTTCAAATATTCCAGAGAACCACACAAGATATATTAGTTATTTAAATACCTAACACTTGAAAATGACCAATGGATGGTGCATAATCTCTGTTTAAATAGATGTGATGTATAATGTAGAAGATAATACCAGCATAAGATCCTGACTAGTTGGTGCAAGAACGTTTGCTCATTCAGTCGCACGTGTAGAAGGGTTTCTCTGTTTAGTGAATTGAGACATTTGCTTTTTCTTTCTAAGTCAGTTGTACATAAAAGTACACTCGGGACAAGTTTAATTTTTTTTTCTTCAGGGTTAAAACAGCTTTTGTATTTAAATTTCCAAACAAGAGCATATTTACAAAATGGTAGCACGCTATCATCTACCTTAGGGCCCCTTCATTTGAATGGGCTACTTTTGACCAATTTATTTAAATTGGTACTTAAGTGCTTAGCACCACAATGTACATTTCAAACAAGTAAATAAAACGTTTGAATGTCAAAAGAAAAGAATTGAATATTTCTTCTGTGGCTTCCCTTCTGTCTTTTGATAAACCACTTTTTTATCTCCCGTTTCTATCTATCTGTTGTTAACATTGACTTCTTCTCATGTAGTTTTTCTGAGCTCTGTCACACACTCCCTCTTAATAGTTACACAAGTTTTTGTTCTTAGTGTTAACTCTAAATCGGTGAAATCGCTGATATACTAATATCTAGGAAGAGTAACTCTGTTTCATTCAATATTACAGGATCACGCTGCAGAGACCCGGTATCCAGCAGGAAAGTATGATATTTTAATAGTCTTTGGTAGTGACATATTAGAAAATATTCCTAAAATATTTGAGGCAAAAAGGTACAACGTCCAATGTAACATTATTCATAACCACTTTCCACTAGACTTAAAATTATGAACAAAAATGTCTTATGTCCTTTGTACTAAATGCTGTGTAAATGTCTGCTTTCATGTATATTCTGATGTCTTGTATACATTACTCGTCTAAATTCTATTGCAGAAATAAAATAATTACTTTTTATACTAATTGCTAACAAGTTACATACATTATGACTGTGCAGTCATTCAAAGAAGAAATGCCCCACACAATATGCATTACACGTCAGTGAATATTATAAAAAGAAAAGTGAACAGCTACACAAAAGATTTTAGTTTCATGCCACCAAATTCTTCTTGCGTAATAAACGTCTAACGCAGTGTTTTTTTAACTGGGGTTCCTGGGAACACTTGGCACCGCTAAAGGTTTTCCTGCAATTTTCAGGTCATTTGAAAATTGTACCAAATACAGAAGCGTTTACAATAGATCCTTTTTTTTAAACAAATCTATTGTATCTGCCATCACAGCCTCCATGGGTAATGAATGCCACATTGTAACTGCCCTTACTGTAAAGAACCCTTTCCTTTGTTGCTGGTGAAATCTCCTTTCCTCCAACCTTAAGGGATGGGCCCGAGTCCTTTGTACTGAAGGCTACAATATTACTGGGTTGTCGACAACACATTTCCGAGTAACATTTTAGTATTGTAGCAATTTACTCTTTGTTTTTACTATTCAGACCCCATTGGTGGCATTAATAGTAGCCATGAATACATATGGGTAAAACTTGAACACAAGTGAGCGAATATGGCAAATTCTGGGCATTCACACTTGAGCTGACATAAAATGAAGATATAAAACTTTTCCAGAAATTACAATGGTATATTTTTAGCCAATACAGTCAGATAGAAATGGCAAAAATTAGTGAATACACTGGTGGATTTTGTCAAACTAGGGGAATATTGTATTTTATTGTATGTCTTTATTTGTATAGCGCCATTAATGTACATAGCGCTTCACAGTAGTAATACACGGGGTAATCATAAAAATAACAAATAATAAATAGATATAAATAACATGTCCTGGGAATAAGTGCTTCAGACAAACTTAACATTTAGGAAGAGGAGTCCCTGCTCCGAGGAGCTTACAATCTAATTGGTAGGTAGGAGGAATGTACAGAGACAGTAGGAGGGCATTTTGGTAAGTGCTTCTGCAGTGGGGCCAAGCTTTATGTATCGTGTCTAGTAATATCTACGGTGCTGCTCATTTGCTTCTTTAAGCAAGTGTGTCTTAAGGTGGGTCTTAAAGATGTATAGAGTAAGTGCAAGTCGGATATCGAGGGGAAGGGCATTACAGAGGTGTGGGGCAGTCAGTGAGAAAGGTTTAAGGCAGGAGAGGGCTTTAGATACAAAGGGGGTAGAGAGAAGACATCTTTGAGCAGAAAGCAAGAAGAATATTGGCAAATTGCAAGTTTTGCGAAAATGTGAACAGATAAAACCAATAGTCCTCCAACATTTTGTGAATGAATGGGCATGTTCAGGAATCAAACTGTGGTAGGTTTGCACAACGGTTTGCAAATTATGTGTGCATGGGGAAAAGGCCATCTTGAATGTCTCACAAATTATAACAGTGCGGTTCAATCCCAGAGAAAACCTACAACTAAAAGTGGACGGATTGCAGCTAATGTGACTACCTTTTATTTCCTTAGAACTACGCAAAAGAAGAACTGGATTTGCGAGTAAAAGAAATCTGGAATTATTTCTTATTCGGAGCCAGCCTCACTGTCCACTCACTATTACTGCTCCTGTACTCTGGGATATATATTTTTTCAAATTACAAAGGGCCCTATGGACCAGAAATGTGCTGCACGTATCCTTTGTAGTAAATTGAAGTGTGTGTGTGCTGGGCTTTTAATTGGAAAATAATTAGAAGTGGTTTTACACCAACCCCATGGGACCCGTAGCCAGGTTATGTTTTAGAAAGAACCAACATACTCTGTTCAACATATGCAATTTAAAGTGCATCCTCGTGTGTGTTCATTCCCTGATTGTTCCTCACAACTTCTTTGGCCAGTGTTCACTGAGGAAACTGCTGCTCTGAATGCCATTTAATTAACACAGAGCAGGGATACAGACAGCCTCATTCAGAATTATTGCATGCTATTGCCATTCTTTTGAACTTTGTATGGTGATGTCTTGTCTTATCCAGAAAAGTTAGGTTTGCGCTGGGCATGGCAAATTCAATACAATAATAATAATAATAATATGTATTAATGTAGAATACGAATATTTCTTAGAATTGTATTTCTGTATAGCAGGCACTGTTAACAATACAAGCACGGATTGATGGAATAAGAAGGATAACGACACCAAAAACAAGTGGAGCACTTCAAGATAATATGGAGCAAGATCCTTTAATAGGGCGAGGTAGTGGGTATTCAAATGAAATGGGTGTTCTTTGCATAAGAACAGCACATCAATAAATATTCCACATTCAGGGTTTCAATCGTTCTAATAATGCAATTTATTAAAGTATAATGCATGCATCGGAACAATAGAAATAACACTTATTGTACTTTAACAAACTGAATAATGAAACTCTTACAGTCCCTTCTCCTGGTGGTGGTATATGACAAAAAAAGAGAAGAGCACCAGATATAGAGGCAGAGGTTAATCACTGAGCAAGAAGAACATATTTACTAACATACACCGAAGTCTGATGTGCAGGTTATAAATGCACTGTAGCTGCCTTAAGTAAAGGGGTTAAATGTAAATAACGAAACTAGGGTATTATTGTCCTATAAAAGCTGCCTCCCAGTAGTTCCTAGTCTTCATCAGTCATTCATAAAAAAAATATTTTAATCAAAAATATATATTTTCCTTAATGATGACACTTAGAATTTGTGTCATTTCTATGACGCTAATTAGTATCCCCTCATCTTCATGGTACCTTGCAGCTAAATATAGAATAATATTAATTGGAAAGTTCCACCATGTGGCAGTAGGGCCTCATGGTGTGGTCATTGAGAATCCCAAAGAGCAGGTAAGGCTTTTATATTTATTGTTTTTATTTTCCACAGCAAATAAACATAAGGCACACCGTCCCTTTAAGGCAAACACAAAACATAAAAAATAACACCTACTCCACAGTAGGGAGGCTAACTACACAGTATAAAGCCAACTGCGAGTTTACCGACTAAACCGGTTACCAACTTTAAAGAACAGATTCTTGTATGTAGAATTAAGAACAATTTCTTATCTGTTTAGTTGGGACTCCTGTCCTAAGAGCACATTCAGGCAATCTTTCAGGATCCCGCAGACAGGACAGCTCTGTATGAGAAACCCCACCTGCTACCAGCAGTAGCCTCCTTATCAAGCTGGCTGACAGCCGTGTTAGTGCAGCCCTAATTGCTCAAGTAGCTCTATCTGGGTTAACCTTCTGACTGCTGGTTTCAGCCATCACAGGGTTGTTTCCAAGGCATATTCACCAGCAAGTGACTTCACCATATCACACACCCAAATCAGGCCTGTGCTGATTGTACAGCTGTGGTTGTCTTGTGTTATTCGTGTAACATGCAATGTGGAAAGTGCTGCAAAAAGTGGAATAAAGCAAACAACTAATATACTATTGTTGTAATTATAACACCAGGATTTGGCCCAATTGCCGTCTTATCTTTTACAGTGCCCACTGTAGTGTATGATATATAATCTACAGGGGTGCCGAGCCTCTGATTGAGCCACCGGTGCTGAAGCAGGGATAGCTTGAAAACCAGACCTGTTGGTGGGGCTTGAGGACTGGAGTTGAGCACCCACCCTGGTATTGATAAACAGTCACCAACATGAGTTTTTAAGCTCTACAAGACTGGGGCTCTTTGTGTCTATGTGCCCTGTCAGTGCTAAATACAGTAGGAAAAATACAGCTCAACCCCCTTATAAGGCTGTGCTTGGGGTCCAAAAAATCACATTGCGTTATAGGCGGATTGCATTAGAAATAATGTACAATTGTATGCATTGTACAATAAAGTATTTAAGCTACCAATAATCGTGTTGTAAAGAATTCATAAATACGAAAATTGGGAACCACGCTTACATCGCGCTATAAGCGGCTCCGCGTTGTAACGGATCGCGTTATAACGAGGTTGAGCTGTAGTTATAGTCATACCCAAAATAAGGTCAGAGAAGACATAAAATTCCATTCAATTGATGATTGATACAGTGTGCCAGTATTCATGGGCCGTGGATATAGGACAGGAATTTATTTTATAATGATTATATTTTATACTAAGCCTGATGCACCAAAAAATGTTTGCACCCAAAATGGGCACAAGATGTATGTAGATATATCTTTATTTATATAGCGCCACCCATGTACACAGCACTACACAGCAGTAATACACATGACATAATAATATAACATATAGGGAATAAGCGCAGGATTCTACCCAAAATTGAAATTTCATGCAGATGTAATTTGTATCGCATTGTTTACATTGCACGCTTAATAACTCTACTTCACTTTTTGAAGCTGCTTTGTCTCAGTCTCCAACTCATTTATTTGGAATTGTGCTGTATTTTTCTATATTCAGTGTGTAGAGCGTATTCAACCGAAGTACATGAGGGATACACAGCATATACAGACACTGAGTTAGCAGCAGCAGAATAATACACATGGAAGTATACTGTACATTACAAATAAATATACTAATACATTGCGTTTTCCTTTTAGGTCGTGTCTGGGGTATCAAACGTACCCAGTGTAAACCTGTGTAAAGATGTGACTATTGAAATACCAGGTAAAAATCACAATATTATTTGTAATGCAACAAAGAAAGGAAGAAACTGGAACAACTCTCGCCTCTTAGTGTATGAGAAGAATTTGAGAACATTTTGAAGATACAGTGGAGCAGGGGGCATCTGTGAGGACCTGATGTGAAAACTGATCCAGAATATTTGGTCTAATGACGAGACTAATGAAATAGCCCCAAATAGGAGAGGTCCACTTTAGGGCACAAGTGGCTGTCATGACTGATAACACAATCTTTATTGGTCTAATTAAATAAGCCAAACTATTAAGATACTTACTGGTGAGCTGTGAAGTAATTCATTAAAAGTATGGGGAGGAAGATGGGAAAGGAGTATAACATACAAACAGCGTGGTGTGGATGAAAGTTGGACTCACCTGCCAATCGGTTACTTCGTAGATACACCATGTGGCAACGTGTGGTAATGTGGAATTAGCTCACCAGGATCTTTATAGTTTGGCTTATTTAATTCGTCCAATAAAGATGACGTTTTATTATTGTAATTATGACAGCCAGGCGTGTGTAACGCTGCTCACTGCAGGACAGGATACGGAGCCGCAGGGCAGAGGTAGGAAGTAGTACACCGAACTTGGACTGGGATCTTAGGCCTGGGATGCAGGGGAAGACAGGTTCGGTTCCGGGGAAGGTGCAGGTACAGGTAAGGGGAAGGCTCAGGACTCAGGTATCGAACAGATCCCTTATAGCATTCTCTCAAGTGGACCTCTCCTATTTGGGGATAGTCTCTGCATTAGCCTCCAAATATTCCTTATACATTTATTTTCACAATGTAACTTTACTATTTTTACTACACCATGAATTAAATACTTTTTATATATTTTTTTTTCAATCAAGATGATTAGATAAAGTAAACTTTTGAGTGGGTTCATTAAAGTACAGGAGCATTTTGCACATGCAATTAAATAAGTGTAAATAAGTATATTTGTATATCAGTTTACCATTGACATGGATACAAAAAGAGCAATGGATATATTACCAAATCACTATTTTGAAGCAGTAACATTACGCCAGTGCATTTTCTTACCAACATAGAGTCGTGAAAACAAATTGCGTTTAATATTTAAAAAAAAAAAAATTCTTGGTCGAATTAAAGCCTCTATAACGGAGCCAGAATCACATATAAAAACAAAGGAACGGCCCAGTTTGTCTCCAAATCCATATTAGATCTCCATTTTTAATCTAAAAATGTACTTACAGGTACGGTATATCAAAAGTATTAAAAATGCAGTTGTCATAAAAACTGGAAAAGTATTAAGCAAATTCAATTTGTGTTCCTTACTCAATTTCAGAGAAGCGGGAAAAGGCCGTTCTGAAAATTGTGTGCAGCTTAATCATTGATTATAGCAAAGTTGTCTATATATCACTTCTGCTAGAAACTTACTTTGTGTTGAGCAACAGACTAGAAACAAATTGCACATTACTATGACACAATAATTATAAAGTGTTCTTCTTATTCCAGACATTAACGAGCCGGAACCAAACCACATCAAGATGGTCCAAGTTTGTCAAAATTCTGACAATATATTAGAACTGTAAACCTTTAACCTTCTTTATTAAATACGTTAAGATAAGTAGATATGTCGTGTGTTTTGGTGTATTTTATTGTTATTGGCTACAGAATACTCTATGAGATCGTATTGTTTGAAATCCTAGTGATCTTGTAAAGCAGGGATCACAGGCTCTTTTTTCTAGTGGAGATCCCATTCTGGGCTCCTGTGGATGAACGGAAGAGGACTCCTCATCACTGACTTGGTGATCACGTAAACCGCACTGTGCCGGAGGGGCTGGGGCGCTCTGGTGCTGCCGCCCGTCCTGCTCTCAAACAGTTAATAAACCTGTCACTGTCCAAAAGAAGCGCTGTGAGTTTATTTCATTCGTAGGGAGGGGAGTGGGGCTCTAGGGCCTGCACTGATCCCATTACTGTTATGATTTGTTATCATCCATGGGTCTGGAAAGGATATGTAACACTGTCCAGCCACTTTGATGATGTAGATGACCAAATATGGCCATATCCCCCCCCTCCTCCTGATGTAGAGCCCCATATAAGGTCATATAGAAAATTCAGATGAAGGAAAAACAGCCCTGCTTACCTTCACTTGGGACACGGACCCAGACGGAGATGCAGAGACAACTGCAGACTGCGTCACAGCTCATCTGAAAGGTGAATATCATCGGCCTTCCTCTCCCTGCAGATGGCCCATTAAAGTGAAGGATTAACACTGCGGTGTCCCATTCAAAAGCGGGGAACCCCGAAGTGTTAATCCTTTAGGCCGGCAAGACTTGCTGTCCCTGTGGCCACAGGTTTCCCTGTTTTTTTCCTGCGGTCACAAGGACAGTGTGACGAGTGCTCACCACAAACAAGGCGGGACTGTGAGGCCGAGGTAGGGATGTTGATAGCCACCGACCAACAACCGAGCAGCCACGTGTACAGAGTGGAGGTGATGTAGCCAGGTCAGGGCAGGAGAGGTCAGGTAGGTCGAGGGTACATGCCGCAGTCTGGGATTGGAGAGTGTAGAGTGTAGAGTCGTCGTATATCCATAGCCGTGGTCGAGGAGAGAATGTAAGTTCAGAAGCGAGCCGAGATCAAGAAAGCCGAGAAGACAGGAGAAGTACGAGCTGAGGTCCCAACAGGAAGACAAGGCAAGGCAAGGCAAGAACCAACATGTAACTTGAGGTAAGCACAAGACACATAAACCAATGTTTATGCTCAGCCAGTTTGAGAGAGGACTGGCTGGGCATATAAAGGACAGACAGCCAATGATGAGGGAGTAGAGACGTATGACTCCAAGAATTGGCAATAAAATTACTGCCTGGATCATCTCCAATAAAATAATTAAATAGCTTTGGCCTTTGTGTTACCCACCATCATATATGTAGGGCTGCATATATAAAGGTGCAAACATTTTCTTACCTCCCTCAACTCGCGGACAGTGCCCAACAGAGCAACAAAAATCCACTGGGATTAGTTTACCGCTGGGACTAAATTAAGTAAGTAACTAACAGAAGAATTTCAACCACTGTCGTAAAAAAGACTGCAATTGGACAGCGAATGCATGAGAATAGCATTGGGCAGCCAGGGAGAGATTTGAGCAGTGCCAGCAGATGCTAGAATTTGACAACGAGCCCTAAAAGGAGAAGATGGCAGGTCTGGCGGATAAGCCTTTTTCCTTTTAGACATTGAGGGGATTGCAGACAGCACTAGAAGTCAAATTGCTGGCTATTTTCTTTTATATGTATTGAAAGAAGCAGGTTACTAGTGAGAAATGTCATTGGGCCCTTACGGGCATAGAGGAGAGACATTAGCCCGTTTCCTGGGAGAAGGGAAAGAAAATGCAAAAATGCTAAAAACATGAAGGGAAGAGCACAAAGCCAGTGGGAAATGCCTCAGGGAGACATGGGAAGGGATCACTGTCAGACATCACAACTCAAAGCAATATGCAAAATTATAGTGGTGATATGCCCGAGTAAGAGTAATAGATACATAGTTACATAGCAGATGAAGTTGAAAAAAAGACATACGTCCATCAAGTTCAATCTATGCTAAATTTAGACAACAGATAGTTTATCCTATATTGTACTTGCAATATACAGTTGTGTGAGAAAGAAAGTGCACACTCTTTGAATTCTATGGTTTTACATATCAGGACATAATAACAATCATTTGTTCCTTAGCAGGTCTTAAAATGAGGTAAATACAACCTCAGATGAACAACAACACATGACATATTACTCCGTGTCATGATTTATTTAACAAAAATAAAGCCAAAATGGAGAAGCCATGTGTGAAAAACTAAGTATACCTTATGATTCAATAGCTTGTAGAGCCACCTTTAGCAGCAATAACTTGAAGTAATCGTTATCTGTATGACTTTATCAGCCTCTCACATCATTGTGGAGGAATTTTGGCCCACTCTTCTTTACAACGTTGCTTCAGTTCACTGAGGTTTGCGAGGCACTTGTTTATGCACAGCTCTCTTAAGGTCCAGCCACAGCATTTCTATCGGGTTGAGGTCTGGACTTTGACTGGGCCATTGCAACACCTTGATTCTTTTCTTTTCCAGCCATTCTGATGTAGATTTGCTGGTATACTTGGGATCATTGTCCTGTTGCATGACCCAATTTCGGCCAAGCTTTAGCTGTCAGACAGATGGCCTCACATTTGACTCTAGAATACTTTGGTATACAGAGGAGTTCATAGTCGACTCAATGACTACAACGTTCCCAGTTCATGTGGCTGCAAAACAAGCCCAAATCCTCACCCCTCCACCACTGTGCTTGACAGTTGGTATGAGGTGTTTGTGCTGATATTCTGTGTTTGGTTTTCGCCAAACATGCCGCTGTGTATAATGGCCAAACATCTCCACTTTGGTCTCGTCTGTCCAAAGGACATTGTTCCAGAAGTCTTGTGGTTTGTTCAGATGCAACTTTAAAAACCTAAACCGTGCTGTCATGTTCTTTTTAGAGAGAATAGGCTTTCTCCTGGCAACCCTTCCAAACAAACCATACTTGTTCAGTCTTTTTGTAATTGTTCTGTCATGAACTTTAACATTTAACATGCTAACTGAGGCCTGTAGAGTCTGAGATGTAACTCTTGTTTTTTTTTGCAATTTCTCTGAGCATTGCACGGTCTGACCTTGGGGTGAATTTGCTGGGACATCCACTCCTGGGAAGAACTGTCTTGAATGTTGTCCACTTTTGAATAATCTTTCTCACTGTAGAATGATGGACTTTAAATTTTTTCGAAATGGCCTGATAACCCTTCCCAGATTGATGTGCAGCAACAATTGCTTCTCTAAGATCATTGCTGATGTCTTTCCTCCTTGGCATTGTGTTAACACACACCTGAATGCTCCAGACCAGCAAACTGCTAAAACTTCGGCTTTTATAGGGGTGGTCACACTTGCTGATGATCAATTAATCAAGGGCATTTGATTAGCAGCTCCTGTCTGCTACATAGCATCTTAATTCCTATGGAAGCAGTAAGGGTGTACTTAGTTTTTCACACATAGCTTCTCCATTTTGGCTTTATTTTTGTTACATAAATCATGACAGTGTAATATGTCATGTGTTCTTCAGCTGAGGTTGTATTTACCTAATTTTAAGTCCTACTAAGGATTGTTATTATGTCCTGATATGTAAAACCATAGAATTCAAAGAGGGTGTACTTTCTTTTTCACACAACTGTATTTATCAAGAAGGCAAACAAAACCCCCAGTGAAATATCATCAAATTATATTTCAGAAGGGGAAAAATAAATTCCTTCCTGACTCCAAAAATGAAATTACTCCCTGGATCAAAATCCTTCCCATATTTACTTATTTGTTATATCCCTGTATACCTTTCCTTTCTAAATAGATGTCCAACGTTTTTATGAACATATCTATTGTTCTGGCCCTATAGCGCCTTGTAACTAAGGACTAGGGTCAGGCAGGTTAACACACTCCCTTTAGATGCACACTATGTCCTTTCTTTGTGTTCTTTTATTGCAAAGAAACAATAACAACAGATGAGGGAAACTGTGGGTGAGTGGCATATGTGGGGGAGAGGTAAATTAAAAATGCCTTGTATGGGAGAGGCAGTAAGAGGTGTGTACTCACAGACTGCTGGATCCACACAGTATATAGTTGGGACTAACTATAAAACCATGGTTTTTGGGAGAATCTACTGTAACAGGGGTCTGTGATGTAGCTACTAGGCAACATACAAACCAGGGAGGGAACAGTGACATGAATCATTTAACAGGGAGAAATATCCATCTAATTTCAGGGCAAGTGTGCTGGCATCAGGAGAGCAGAGAAAAAACATAATCCTGTTCCAGGACACTCCCTGTCTGGTATCAGTAGATACCACTATACCTAATATAAATGTGGTACATAATAAATATAACAGTGTACATGAAAGTCCATGTCCACATAACGGACGGTACCGGCCGGTACCATTGGGCTCCAAAGTTCTTTGGTGTCCCAGGTGTCAAGATAGATGCACCAGTTCCGGATAACTGGGTGCCCCCACACAACAAAGAAAGCCTGTTTGCTTAACCCCATACAATGATAATTATATAATGATGTTGTAAGGCGGTGCAGGAGGGATTAGAATGGTATACTGTATGTACAACAACTATGTGACTCCCAAAAGGGATCACGCGAAAGAGTCCCTCTCAGATTGCACTCGTGCGTTATAATGGGGTGTGTTAGGCAAAAATAGCTCACAGTATCATACTCAAACAAATATCAAGACTATAAGAGCTATGGATGGTTCCGGGAGACCCCACTAAATATATATATAAAAAAATAATAGTAACATTTTATTAACACATGTATAATTGACAACGTGAATAATCTATGTACAATGTAAATAAAATCCCCTCAGTGAAGATGGACCAAATACAGTGATATCAGTGGTATAATGAAATTAAAGGTAACCCTACAAAGTCGCATGGATATAACCAATGTTAGCCTGGGCTATTACACACGCAGAACTTGCATGAATATATGTGGCTAAACAATAGCAGCGGCAGAGAATCATACAACATTATCATCTCCAACAAGCTTGGAGGCAATTGATGATAGATGGTGTATGATGGTATGAAGGGTCAGGGCCGCCAACAGGGGGGACAAAAGGTACTGGCGTCCCAGGCCTCGTGAGTCTGGGGGCCCAGGCTCCCTGCGCGGCCGTGCCCCTCGATAAATCCCGTCGCCCGGGCACCACTGGCTAACAGGATTTAGCACGCTCGCGATCCGCCAGGCAGCGCGCTTGTCTGCACCAAGAAAAAACGGAAAAACCTCCCCCCTCTCCTGATTGGCTGGCGCGTGTTGGCACGCTGCCAGGATTTTTTTCCGCCTGCAGCAAGCTATATACGAGCTTGCAAAACGAGGCCCACCTCTTCCTGCATGGAGCAAGTAAGTTAACTACTGCTCCATGCCTCCCTTGCCTCCATGCCCCCTGCTCCGATTTCCCTCACACCCTCCAATTTCACCCCCGCTCCGATTCCCCCCCTCCGAGAGAATGTCTGAGTGTGTGTGTCTGAGTGTGCGTGTGTCTGAGTGTGAGTGTGCATGTGTCTGAGAGTGTGTGCGTGTCTGAGTGTCTGAATGTGTGTGTGTGTGTGTGTGTGTGTATGTGTGTGTGAATGTGTGTGTGTCTGAATGTGTTGGTGTCTGAATGTGTGTGTGTGTCTGAATGTGTATGTGTGTGTGTGTGTATGTGTTTGTCTGAATGTGTGTGTGTGTGTGTAGTTGTGTGTGTGTCTAATGTGTGTCCGAGTGAGTGCCCGAATAAGTGTCTGAATGAGTATCCGAATGTGTGTCTGAGTCTGTGTGTGTGTTATCAAAAGAACGGAGGGACACTTTTGGCGCATATAAATGATATTAAGTGAGTGGTATATAAAGTAATCTTCAAATGAGCATTTACAACAAGGTAAGTATATAAAACAAAAAAATATTTATAAAAATATAGTAAAATTAACACAACTATACCGAGAGTGTCTGAGAGAGTGTCTGAGAGAGAGAGTGTCTGAGAGAGAGAGTGTGTATCTGAGAGAGAGAGTGTCTGAGAGAGAGAGAGAGGGTCTGGGAGAGAGTGTCTGAGAGAGAGAGTGTCTGGGAGAGAGGGTCTGAGAGAGTGTCTGAGAGAGTGTGTCTGAGAGAGAGTGTCTGAGAGAGAGTGTCTGAGACAGAGAGAGAGTGTCTGAGACAGAGAGAGAGTGTCTGAGACAGAGAGAGTGTCTGAGACAAAGAGAGTGTCTGAGAGAGTATCCGAAAGAGTGTCCGAAAGAGAGAGTTCGAAAAAGAGTGCCCGAAAGAGAGTATGTGTGTGTGTCTGAGTGAGAGTGTGAGTGTCTGTCTGAGTGCGTGTGTCAATGTGTGTGTGTGTGAGTGTGTGCGAGTCTGTGAATGAATACAGACACCAACCCACAGTCAGGCACCCACCCGTCAGTCAATCACCCAAGTGTCACCCACCCACCCAGGTGTCAGTCACCCACCCACCCGTCAGTCACCCACCCGCCCGTCAGTCAGTCACCCACCCAAGAAGACAGGTAGGGAACACCCCACGCCCATACTGAATCCCCCTCAGGCCCTTTGTCACACAGGATGTAGCATTGAGTATCTTTGTCATTTGGTGAAAATATTAAAATAAACAGATTGCATTGTAATGTTTTTTTTCCGTATTAACAATAACAAGAAAACATTTAAGTAAAAGTTGTGAGCGAAATTTTTATTTTTCCGTGTTAGGTGCGCTACGGGTGGGGGGGAGAGGGGGCCTGCTGCTTTAATTTGTCCTGGGCCCCATGATTTCTGTTGGCGGCCCTTGAAGGGTTAACCTAAATGGTAAATGGAAATCAACACACACTGACTATGGTACTAGGGTTTGAAATTTGTTTCTAGAGGATATGGGAGCTCAGTGTAGGGATATTCGGAGTGGAGCGGTGAGTGAGGTAGATGAGTCTAGGAGCAGCCTTGGGGATGGATTGGGAGTTGGGAGAGGTGGACTATGGGAATGCCAAAAAGGAGAAAGTTGCAGTAATCGAGGCGGGACACGATCAATGAGTGGATTAGGTTTATAGTTGAATCATGAGTGAGAAAAGGGCGTATCTTGGCGATATCAAGGTTAATGATTTACTATTAATGAAAATCAATAGAGGTTACGATGAACCTTGAAATGATGTTGGGTAAACTAGATGCAATATATCACGATAGGGTGATAACGTCCTTTCTAAGTGTAGCCCCGGAGCCCTTGGGCTCCCAGTAACCCCCCCCCCTTACCTCTGTGTGTCACGTGGGTGCGGGGGTACTCGTTTGGAAGGGGCGGGTGTCGCCGGAGTTAGCAACGCACAGCTGACTCCCCAGAAAGGTGGGGGCAGAGTGCAGGAAGCATTCAGGCGCTCAGAGGCTCCGCAGCGGCTGCCATTTTGTAATTTGCGCATGCGCAATGGATGAGACTAGGACGACGGTCAGTAGTAAGTCGCGCCTGTGCAGGAGACAGCGCGCGAAACAGCAGCCAATGGGAACAGGCTCCAGAGTGGGAACTACAGGTCCCATGAGCCTCAGGGGCGGTCACCTGTTGCTCATCGGCCAATAGGGCTCTAGGATTTCCCTGGAGGAGAGGATATTGTCATAACACGCAGATGAGATGAGTCAGTGTGTGCCAGGCAGGGATAGGGGATAGAGGGTCCGTGCAGGGAGGCAAGTAGCCTCTGCACTAGGCCAGCATACACCCTTGACCCCAGATACGCCCTAAGTCATTGAATAGTTTGTGGTTGCTGCAGGGACATGCCCTAAAATAGGGATCGGATCCCCTTAGCACAACAGGATAGTTAGGGACACAGCGGACGCTGCAATCCCAGAAGAGAGGTCTGGGACCAGACCTCACCAACAAGAGAGAGAGAGAGACATTACCCGGGTGGGATCACCCCTGACGGACGTCGCGGAGGAGCGGGGATCGGCGGATCCTTTTTGAAGCCTCTGCGGACCGGGTACTGGAGCGCCCCGGCAGGTACAGTCTGTAAAGTGCACCAACAAACCGGTATAACACAGGTGCTGATCACGCCTATAAGGGTGGCTTCTTTGGGGATACTGTTGGGCTAAGTGGCCAAGGGACTACGCATCACTGTGGACACGGTGCGGAGAATAAAGGTTTGGGAAAAGGCCCTGCGAGGTGCGGGGTAGTTGTGGATCTAAGCACTATAGTATAAGGGTGAAAGTCATATCCTATATCTCCATACAGTAAAGGGTTATCCATTTTTATATCTGTGGTGGAGGTGCTGCACCATAGTAAGAATACACCCCAGGCTCTCCGTGGCAGAGACTCCTGGAGGCAACAGGTATAAGGGCAGCACTGTTAGCTTCCTGTGTTCTGGGGTGAAACAGGGTTACATAAGGCCTTGGATATAGTGGGCGCGCGTGTGCGACGTAGAGCGCATGGCGTTGCGCGCACTTGTCTGCCGACCTATCTGTGGCCTGAGATCCACAGCGACGGGGAGGCATGGTAGAGGTGTGGCCGTGACAACAAGAGGCTGGTTCGCCCTCATTGGCTGAACCACTCACGTGACCCGACCGTCACGCGGGAAAAACAAATTCACTTGCCTACTAAAAAATCTGCCGCGCCGTTGCACTGCCTCGCGTGCGCGCTCGCGCGAACTATGGCCGGCCCCATAGATCCCCTGCATTATGTCAGAGCCGTGCGCGTCGTCGCACGATCCTCAACCGTACGACCTGTTTCCCAGTCCCAATATGTGCACTTTGTCTGTGCTGCCCGGGAAACAGGTCGTAGGGTTTATTATACAGCCAGTGTATAGCACAGCGTTCTCCCTGGGCTCTGTATACCCAAACCCTGCACACTTTCTCTCCAACCCACAGCACTGACATGCTACAACTGCCTTAATTGCTGCAGGGTGTATGTGCTAATGTTCAGATCTGCTGTATTGTTGTATGTGAGGGACACAGTTATTGTTATGCATACACCTTACATATCTGCCTCCACCCAGCGCAGGGGGATTTTAATTAATTAATTAATTAGGAAGTACTTAGTGTTTCGTCTGGTTTTAAATTGCTAATATATTAAACATTTGATTATTTTTTGATTGTGCTCATGTGTGACCGTACACCGGGCTGCCCTATTTGTAGGGTTAGGCTATTTAAGCTTTTATATTGGCCATACTACTACCATTAGTGTGACCTACTCTGAGTGCAATTTTCAGGGGCCCTGGTGACCTTCTGTGATCACCGTTCTGTTTCTGTGCATCAGATATGATACTGGATTTCCGAAAAGCGAGTAATAATATAGATTTATCACAAGAGCTAAAAAATACTTATTACTGCAAAATAGTGAATTAGCCTCCTAATCCACTAAGGTTTACAACACCGCAAGTTATAAGCACCAGACATGTTTGTCCCTGTATACATATATACAAATGCTGACAAGTTTGATGTTACAGGGCAAAGATACCTTTATGTACACGTCTATGCTAAGAAATGTATGAATACAAATTTCTTTGGATTTGTTTAAGGATCTATTGAAAATTGAGACTTTGAAAAACATATTTGCACTATTTGCTTGTGTTTATCTTTTTATGTATATACAGTACCTGCACTCCCCAAAACCTGGACATCTAGGTTCCTGTGATGCAGGACGATAAGTTCCCGGCTGTTGAGCCCTTTAACATTATGGGACATGATCTTAAGAGAACCTATTGTGGAGTTGGTTGTGTACAGATTGTTTATCTTTTGTTAACAAACCGTAACTTGATGAGTATGAACCTGAGAAGTGCATGTATCTATGAATACAATATTCTGAACTTGGGACCTTGCTGTTACCTGAGACGGGAGGTGAAACACACGAGGGAAGGGGACAACAGTAAATGAACAAAAATAACATTGTTAAAGGAAAAACATTTGAGGCCACTAAGGGCCTCATGCAGTAAGCCCCGATAAGGTTTTTTCGGCATTTTATAGCCGTTTTTTGCCCTCCTGATTCAGTAAGCCCCGATAAGTGGGAATTATCGGCAACTTTTCTTCCGAAAAAAATTTTTTCGCCACCCGGCTGCCGATAAGCCACTTATCGGGACTTTTTTTTCCCGCCTGAATTCAGGAAGCCCCGATCAGCTTTTCGGTGCTGATCGGCAGGCCAGATTGGAGATTTTATGGCCAATCCAGCCCGCCAACTAAAGTTGGCAACTTGCTGAAGGAGAAGCATCGGCAAGGGCGACACTTAGGAAAAATCAGCCTTTTTTCCTGCCTGTGATTGATGCCGGGGGTCTCCGGAGCTGATACCCGCACCGGAGCCCCCCGGCATGCATCCGAGGCAGGAAAAAGGCATTTAAAAGCCACTTCATTACCGTAGCGGCTAACCGCTAAGGCAATGAAGGGGTTAACCCACCGTGCCAGCGTTATTGTGGGTAGCGGAGATGGGTGAGGGGGGTATTTGGCCCTGGGTGTGAGTTTAGGACTTGCGGGGGCACTTAACCCCTTCACGACCGTAGCGGTTAATACCGCTACGGTCCTGAAGGGGTTAAGGCCTCCCGCTACCCACCCGCAAGCCCTAAACAACCACCATTGGGGCTAATGCCCCCTTCACACACCCCCACTACCCACAATAATAAAAAAAAAACACCTCAGCCCCACAATAACGAATTAAATAAATATTTAAATAATTATATATATATATATATATATATATATATATATATATACCCAACAACACCTATACCCCCCTAACATACAGTATAGTAATGGGCAGAATGACTATTATCCACAAATGGATAATAGTGCAGTTGTCCATTTACAATACATACACAACAATAAAGACTTTAAATACATATAGCACTCACCCATGTCCCACTGCCACGATGAAGGCCATCCTCATCTTCATCCTGCCCATGCCCCATCCGCTTCTGCAAAACAAACACAAGAATTACAACATCCAAATTAATGTCCCCTAACCCCTTAATCACCATAGCGGTTATTAACCGCTACAGTTATTAAGGGGTTAAGCCACCATCACCCACATACCCTCCCCCACAAAGCCCCCCAACCACCCTCACCCAATACCCACAGGGGAGTCCTACCAAATACCCTTGGCCTAATACCCCCTCCCCCAGCACATACAGTACAATAATGTGCCAAATAACTATTATCCACATACTGCACCGACACACTTTATTCGAGTAAATACCCGGTATGTACCTGGCAGATACCTGGAATGCGCCACTCCTAACCTCTGACAAGCCCCGTTGCATTTGCCTTCCCAGCCTGGGTTCATGCCTGGCTGATGGGCGGCTGATCTGTTAAATGATAATGATTAGGATTTAATAGGCTGCAATGCTTCGCGTGTCTACCAGATGGCATAAATTCATGAATTGTAATGCAGTTTATATATATATACTGTGCAGTATTGCAGCCAGCGGGAATAAAATGCTTCAATCCCTGCTTGGAAAATAACTCAATGTACTCGGGCAGAAAACAGTCACAAACCTCAATACACCCGGGTATACCCGAATTCGTGGGACTAGCCAAGCTCGAATAAAGTGTGTCGCCAGTGTAGGGATAATACATTATTTGGCCATTATTAAACACATTCAATACCGTTAAAATGTAAAGAAAATTGTACTAACCTCATCAATAAGAAGTCTCCGTCGCCAGCATCATCCTTGGGGTCTGTTGCCAACATTAGTAATAGCCACAACATTTGAATATCATTAACATAACACTGAACCCCTTAATCACCTTATCGGGTACTAACCTGAAAGGTAATTAAGGGGTGAAGCCATCCTGCAATGCCTACAACAGTTATGCATAACATCCTCAGTGAAATAAAAACCAATTGCCTAACCAAATTCCATTTAATCATTCAATCTGTAGGCTCACATGCCTCATAAAACATTGCATTTACAGTGTATACATGTAGCATAACATGTAAACTGCATGTACACGCTGCAAATCAATGTTAACAATACAATAATCCCACTCAAATCGCCATACATCACAAGAAGTATATTATTTAATCCAATAAACTCACCATCAATGAATTACCACACATCACTTACATCCCTAAACAATTAAAATACCATCCATACCAATTACACAATGAACTAAAGCTATCCTAACAGAGAACAACTTCAAAACATAGTCAAAAGTACACCAACAATTACAATATACTAAAGCAAGGCTTTCCATATCCTACTGTACGGCCTGGAAGCCCAAAACTTACATCTGTCTAAAAATAAAATACATTTAGCACACATCAATGCATAGGCACAATGATTAACAATACAGAATTAGAAGCTTTAACAACACTATCATTTCTTACCCTGTATATATATCTGTACACATACATACAGACATACATACAGTGGGAAGAAATGATATGCATTATAAAAAATGAAAACATGAAAAAGCAACAAAAAAAAACAGTTACATTAAGTACATTTCTTTATTTAACTTACCATTACTTGCCCCCACCGACTCCCGTTGATCAGCTTACTCACGAACCAATCCACGACACCATCCACGACACCATCCAGGAACAAATCCACGAACCAAACCAGGAACCAATCCAAGAACAAGTGCAGGAACCAATCCAAGAACAAGTGCAGGAACCAATCCTGGAAGCAAGCCACGAAGAAATCCACGAAACAATCCACGACACGATCCAGGAACAGGAACCCATAAAAGAAAAAAACATAACAAATTAAACATTAAAATAATAAAACATGACAATCAAGGGTTGTACTAGTTTTATTCTTAGTGAATCTGTATTAAAATACCTTGTTCCGGGGTCTTCTTGACGTCCGGTGCCACGCCCTGGTCTTCAATCTTCAGGAGGAGGTCCGTCCTCCTCGGCATCTGCCTTCAAAATGAGACGACATAGGCTTTTAAAGGCCTATGACGTCACATTTGTCGTCATATGGTTCCCACGGCCCTGATTGGGCCGTGAAAACCATGTGTTTTGGCCGATGTAAAAAAATTGATGACGTCACTTAAAGGCAATGCCAGCACAGCCAATCAGAATGGCCGGACTCACATGGTACTTGAACCAATCAGAGTAGGGATGGAGTTCCCACGCTCTGATTGGCTGGCTTACCATGTGAGTCCGGCCATGTGTCATTTCATGACGTTTTCTTAAAGGCAATAGCAGCAAAGCCATTCTGATTGGCTGTGCTGGCATTGCCTTTAAGTGACGTCATCAATTTTTTTACATCGGCCAAAACACATGGTTTTCACGGCCCAATCAGGGCCGTGGGAACCATATGACGACAAATGTGACGTCATAGGCCTTTAAAAGCCTATGTCGTCTCATTTTGAAGGCAGATGCCAAGGAGGACGGACCTCCTCCTGAAGATTGAAGACCAGGGCGTGGCACCGGACGTCAAGAAGACCCCGGAACAAGGTATTTTAATACAGATTCACTAAGAATAAAACTAGTACAACCCTTGATTGTCATGTTTTATTATTTTAATGTTTAATTTGTTATGTTTTTTTCTTTTATGGGTTCCTGTTCCTGGATCGTGTCGTGGATTGTTTCGTGGATTTCTTCGTGGCTTGCTTCCTGGATTGGTTCCTGCACTTGTTCTTGGATTGGTTCCTGCACTTGTTCTTGGATTGGTTCCTGGTTTGGTTCGTGGATTTGTTCCTGGATGGTGTCGTGGATGGTGTCGTGGATGGTGTCGTGGATTGGTTCGTGAGTAAGCTGATCAACGGGAGTCGGTGGGGGCAAGTAATGGTAAGTTAAATAAAGAAATGTACTTAATGTAACTGTTTTTTTTTGTTGCTTTTTCATGTTTTTATTTTTTATAATGCATATCATTTCTTCCCA
This sequence comes from Ascaphus truei, assembly GCF_040206685.1. NCBI lineage: Eukaryota > Metazoa > Chordata > Amphibia > Anura > Ascaphidae > Ascaphus > Ascaphus truei. The sequence goes on along the minus strand of NC_134484.1, from coordinate 242,256,920 downwards.
CTGTATGTATGTCTGTATGTATGTGTACAGATATATATACAGGGTAAGAAATGATAGTGTTGTTAAAGCTTCTAATTCTGTATTGTTAATCATTGTGCCTATGCATTGATGTGTGCTAAATGTATTTTATTTTTAGACAGATGTAAGTTTTGGGCTTCCAGGCCGTACAGTAGGATATGGAAAGCCTTGCTTTAGTATATTGTAATTGTTGGTGTACTTTTGACTATGTTTTGAAGTTGTTCTCTGTTAGGATAGCTTTAGTTCATTGTGTAATTGGTATGGATGGTATTTTAATTGTTTAGGGATGTAAGTGATGTGTGGTAATTCATTGATGGTGAGTTTATTGGATTAAATAATATACTTCTTGTGATGTATGGCGATTTGAGTTGGATTATTGTATTGTTAACATTGATTTGCAGCGTGTACATGCAGTTTACATGTTATGCTACATGTATACACTGTAAATGCAATGTTTTATGAGGCATGTGAGCCTACAGATTGAATGATTAAATGGAATTTGGTTAGGCAATTGGTTTTGATTTCACTGAGGATGTTATGCATAACTGTTGTAGGCATTGCAGGATGGCTTCACCCCTTAATTACCTTTCAGGTTAGTACCCAATAAGGTGATTAAGGGGTTCAGTGTTATGTTAATGATATTCAAATGTTGTGGCTATTACTAATGTTGGCAACAGACCCCAAGGATGATGCTGGCGACGGAGACTTCTTATTGATGAGGTTAGTACAATTTTCTTTACATTTTAACGGTATTGAATGTGTTTAATAATGGCCAAATAATGTATTATCCCTATGTGGATAATAGTTATTTGGCACATTATTGTACTGTATGTGCTGGGGGAGGGGGTATTAGGCCCAAGGGTATTTGGTAGGACTCCCCTGTGGGTATTGGGTGAGGGTGGTTGGGGGGCTTTGTGGGGGAGGGTATGTGGGTGATGGTGGCTTAACCCCTTAATAACTGTAATGATTAAGGGGTTAGGGGACATTAATTTGGATGTTGTAATTCTTGTGTTTGTTTTGCAGAAGCGGATGGGGCATGGGCAGGATGAAGATGAGGATGGCCTTCATCGTGGCAGTGGGACATGGGTGAGTGCTATATGTATTTAAAGTCTTTATTGTTGTGTATGTATTGTAAATGGACAACTGCACTATTATCCATTTGTGGATAATAGTCATTCTGCCCATTACTATACTGTATGTTAGGGGGGTATAGGTGTTGTTGGGTATATATATATATATATATATATATATATATATATATATAGTTATACGTTACCGTTCCAAGGATTGGTAAACAAGAGACAGCACTCAATGTTGAAGATCAAAGTGTATTAGTGAAAGCAAAAATACATCCAGAAACCCAACGTTTCGGTCCTACAGAATGGGACCTTCCTCAGGGGGATACAAAGGGAGAATGACACAGTTCACCACATATTTATACATCAAACACTGAAAGTCAATTAACCAATCACCATCACCCAATTAAATTAACACAAGAAACCTGCAGCTCTGATGTCATATGTTGATTAAGCTTACATAAGATACCTCCATACTGCTAATCACTCAGCTGTGTATCATCCATTGTCATGGTTATCAATGGGTGTGAGCTCTGATTGATATGGCAGGGGCAATAGGGAGAGGATATCTAAAGAATTAAGGCAGGTTGTGCCATACATAAGTGAAACATTATAAAACCAGGGACATATATATCAAACACTGAAAGTCAATTAACCAATCACCATCACTCAATTAAAATAACACAAGAAACCTGCAGCTCTGATGTCATGTGTTGATTAAGCTTACATAAGATACCTCCATACTGCTAATCACCCAGCTGTGTATTGCATCCATTGTCATGGTTACCAATGGGTCTGAGCTCTGATTGATATGTCAGGGGCAGCAGGGAGAGGGTTTTTAAAGAAGTAAAGCAGGTAGTGCCATACATAAGTGAAACATAATAAAACCAGGGACATATAGGTGTGGGGGAGTGTGGGGGAGTGGTGGGGATCATGATGGAATGTACTGACATAACTAGAGGGCAGAGCCAGACTATGTCATATGAACCATAAGTGCATATGGGAATACCACAATAAGTAGAACTTGCATGTAAACAAATGATGAATAAATATGTATAGACTTCTAACCAAAGGAGAGCAACAGAGGATATTATACCATGAAACACATCAGTGAAATTAATGTGATTGTCCACACACGCACATGTCCATGGGTATCATCAGGATCTGACCTAAAGAAAACAACTTAGCTTAAAATCCTCGTTAAGCCCTTTTGGGGTCATTGTACTTAAATCAAAGATAGCTTTAGCTTCCAGCTGTAATAGTAGTTTATTCCTGTCGCCACCCCTGGTAGGGGCACGAGCCTGTATAATAGGCATGCATCTTAGAGTTGCTAAACTGTGTCTGTGTTTCCTGAAGTGTCGTGCCACCGGTTGGTGTTTCAAATCATCGTCATCTTCAGCACCCAGAAGTGCCTTCCTGATTGCACATCGATGAATACTGATACGTTCCTTTAACATTCTCATCGTCTTTCCAACGTAGTAGAGCCCACATGGGCACTTGATGAAGTACACTACATATTTAGACTCACAGTTTAAATATTGTTTAATTTTTGTAGATTTGCCAGTCTGAGGGTGAGCAAAAGTACTTCCTGTTTGCATAAACTGGCAGTTGGTACAGCCATGGCATCTGTATGACCCCGGTTTTCTCGCCAGCCAGGTCTTTGCTGGCATGTATTTGTCAACGGGATCAGAATGTGTAAGCAGATCTCCCAGATTTCTGCCTCTTTTATAACAAAAAAGGGGTGGAGCATTAAAGTCTTTCCCAATCCTGCGATCATTAGCCAATATATGCCAATGTTGTTGTATAGACCTTTTGATATGTCCAGATGCAGTGCTGTAAGTGCTGACCACCTTACAGCGATCAGAATCAGTGGTCCTCATTGTTGGTGACAGCAGCTCCTCCCTCTCTGGGATCCTGGCTTTGATGAGTGCCTTATTGACTTCTTTGGGATCATATCCCCTCTCTAGAAAGCGAGAGGCCATCTCCAGAAGTGCACACTCCACTAGTTTGGGGTCACTCACAATTCTCCGGACACGTAGTAGTTGTGAGAAAGGGAGACCTGCTTTTAATGGTGGAGGATGATGGCTGGTTGCATGTAATAATGTGTTCCTATCTGTGGGCTTCTGGAATAGACGTGTGCAGAGTTTTCCATTGTCCTTATAAACAATGGTATCAAGAAAAGGAACTTCAATGGTACTGTAGCTAGCTGTGAACCTAATTGTGCATGGAATTTTGTTTAGATACTCAGTAAATGATAGAAGCTCTGTTTCCAGTCCTCGCCAGACCAGGAACACATCATCAATGTAGCGATAGTAGTTAGATATACGGTCCGCAAATGGGGCATCGGTAAGCAAATGGGTGTTCTCGTAGGTATCCATGAACAGGTTGGCATACGCCGGTGCCATGTTTGACCCCATAGCGGTGCCTGTTAGTTGCAGATAAAAGGTTTTCTCAAACCTGAAGTAGTTCTTATGGAGTATCACCTCCAGCAGCAATAACAAGTATTCTGGAGGCGGCCCCTTGTGCTCTGCAAACTTACTGAAGTGGTCACGGATCGCTTCAATGCCCTCCTGGTGTGGGATGTTAGTATATAGACTGCCCACGTCCATGGTTACCAGTATAGTATCTGCAGTAACCGGCGAAATGCCTTCCAATTTGTGGATGAAGTCAGTTGTATCTTTGACAAATGAGGCCATCCGCATCACCATGGGTTGAAGGTAGAAATCCAAGAACTGTGATAATGGATGACACAAGGACCCTCGTGCCGAGATGATTGGTCTCCCCGGAGGCTTGGTCAGAGATTTGTGTATTTTAGGGAGTATATAAATGACCGGTGTAATGGGGTATGTTTGCATCAGGAACTTGGCTGTTTCCTCCGCAATCCACGAATTATTGAGTCCTAGCTGTATGATAGAGTCAATCTCCTTCTTGAACGGCATTGTTGGGTCTGATTTCAGACGCTTGTAGTTAGTATCGTCTCCAAGCTGGTTGGAGATTTCCTTTTTGTAGTCAGAGTATGCCATGACTACAATTCCGCCACCCTTGTCTGCTGCGCGTATGATGATATTTGTATTTGCCCGTAGTGACTTCAGTGCTTCATGTTCTTCCCTGGTCATGTTACGGAAACTAGTTCTGTATTGGCTGATACGTTGTCTAGTATCTCTCTCCACAAGACTCATAAATGTGGTGATGTTATGGTTCACGACCACAGGATCGAATGAACTCCTAGTCTTGAAACGGCCCCCAGTAGTTGGGTCCCTGAGGGTGCTTGTTGATGTATCCCCTGTAGGTTTGCTATAAAAATCTTTTAGACGCAATTGTCTATTGAGCTTGAAAAGATCAACCTCCCATAGGAACGGATCCTGTTTGTGTGTAGGTACATACGATAACCCTTTCTGGAGGACATCAATTTCTGTTGTAGTCAATGCATGACCAGAGATGTTGTAGACTACCGTCTTCTCCATCTTCCTCTCTCCCCCCTCTCTCCTCTCTCCTTTCTGGAGTCCCGTAGTGGGTATCGGTGGTTTCCACCCACCTCTCCTGGTCTGCCGCCTGTATCGGAGTCGGGTAAGGGGGTTTTTTTTTGTCCTGTCGTACCTATTCCTAAAAAAGGATCCGCAGACGTGCCTTCTTGTGAATCAGAAAAGTCTGTATCACTTGTATTGTATGCTGCACCAGATACTGCTGCCTTCCTGGTATGTGTATAGTGGCGTCTGCCCCTGGAGGAGCTCTGTGTGCTATCTCCAATCCCCAGAAGCCACTTATAAACACGTCGATCTTTGTAGTCCATCTTAACCTGTTTCAGCTTGTCCCGCTTGTATTTGACCAGCCCCTCACGGTACGCATCTATGGTGGTCTGCAGTTTGTCAGTCCAGTTAGTGTTGGTATCAGCACTGAGGGTATCACCATGTTTGGAATAGATAGTATCGATCTCTTTTTTAATTTTCCCCAGTTCCTTACTGGACTGTTCGATTACCAGTATGGTAAGGTCAAATGAGCACTTATTGAGTATCCCAATCCATTTTCTGCAGAATTCGGGATCGTTCCTACCTATGGTTGGTTGGTTCTTAATCCTGAACCCTCTGGGTAGCAACCACCCAGCTGTGTATTGCTGTGTATTGGAATGTACTGACATAACTAGAGGGCAGAGCCAGACTATGTCATATGAACCATAAGTGCATATGGGAATACCACAATAAGTAGAACTTTTGTTTGTTTACATTTTGTTTACATGCAAGTTCTACTTATTGTGGTATTCCCATATGCACTTATGGTTCATATGACATAGTCTGGCTCTGCCCTCTAGTTATGTCAGTACATTCCATCATGATCCCCACCACTCCCCCACACTCCCCCACACCTATATGTCCCTGGTTTTATTATGTTTCACTTATGTATGGCACTACCTGCTTTACTTCTTTAAAAACCCTCTCCCTGCTGCCCCTGACATATCAATCAGAGCTCAGACCCATTGGTAACCATGACAATGGATGCAATACACAGCTGGGTGATTAGCAGTATGGAGGTATCTTATGTAAGCTTAATCAACACATGACATCAGAGCTGCAGGTTTCTTGTGTTATTTTAATTGAGTGATGGTGATTGGTTAATTGACTTTCAGTGTTTGATATATATGTCCCTGGTTTTATAATGTTTCACTTATGTATGGCACAACCTGCCTTAATTCTTTAGATATCCTCTCCCTATTGCCCCTGCCATATCAATCAGAGCTCACACCCATTGATAACCATGACAATGGATGATACACAGCTGAGTGATTAGCAGTATGGAGGTATCTTATGTAAGCTTAATCAACATATGACATCAGAGCTGCAGGTTTCTTGTGTTAATTTAATTGGGTGATGGTGATTGGTTAATTGACTTTCAGTGTTTGATGTATAAATATGTGGTGAACTGTGTCATTCTCCCTTTGTATCCCCCTGAGGAAGGTCCCATTCTGTAGGACCGAAACGTTGGGTTTCTGGATGTATTTTTGCTTTCACTAATACACTTTGATCTTCAACATTGAGTGCTGTCTCTTGTTTACCAATCCTTGGAACGGTAACGTATAACTACATTCTCTATATGGGACGTGCACCTGTGGCTTAACAGCACCTATTGGAGTGCCAACTGCCTTATCTGACTATTACTCTCTTATGAGTTGAGCACCCAGGACTATTATTTTTGCTCCTCTACATCATATTGAGTAGAGCATTTTTGGATATTTTTTGCATTTCATATCACACTCTTCCTATTGCTTTAGGGATTTACACATTGGATCATGGAGGAATTTGCTGATACTGCAGGACTCTTCTCCTCTATCTCTGACACGCTTACCTATAGCGAGGCAGAAATAGCATCCATCAGATATACTGAAAAATTTGATGAGGTACTTGGACCTGAAAAACCATCAGAAATTTATAATGATCTGGTGAAGTTAAAGAAGAGGGAAGTTGACTATTACCTGCATGGGGTGACACTCTCTCACTACCATCGAGAGGGGTTGCTACCCAGAGGGTTCAGGATTAAGAACCAACCAACCATAGGTAGGAACGATCCCGAATTCTGCAGAAAATGGATTGGGATACTCAATAAGTGCTCATTTGACCTTACCATACTGGTAATCGAACAGTCCAGTAAGGAACTGGGGAAAATTAAAAAAGAGATCGATACTATCTATTCCAAACATGGTGATACCCTCAGTGCTGATACCAACACTAACTGGACTGACAAACTGCAGACCACCATAGATGCGTACCGTGAGGGGCTGGTCAAATACAAGCGGGACAAGCTGAAACAGGTTAAGATGGACTACAAAGATCGACGTGTTTATAAGTGGCTTCTGGGGATTGGAGATAGCACACAGAGCTCCTCCAGGGGCAGACGCCACTATACACATACCAGGAAGGCAGCAGTATCTGGTGCAGCATACAATACAAGTGATACAGACTTTTCTGATTCACAAGAAGGCACGTCTGCGGATCCTTTTTTAGGAATAGGTACGACAGGACAAAAAAAACCCCCCTTACCCGACTCCGATACAGGCGGCAGACCAGGAGAGGTGGGTGGAAACCACCGATACCCACTACGGGACTCCAGAAAGGAGAGAGGAGAGAGGGGGGAGAGAGGAAGATGGAGAAGACGGTAGTCTACAACATCTCTGGTCATGCATTGACTACAACAGAAATTGATGTCCTCCAGAAAGGGTTATCGTATGTACCTACACACAAACAGGATCCGTTCCTATGGGAGGTTGATCTTTTCAAGCTCAATAGACAATTGCGTCTAAAAGATTTTTATAGCAAACCTACAGGGGATACATCAACAAGCACCCTCAGGGACCCAACTACTGGGGGCCGTTTCAAGACTAGGAGTTCATTCGATCCTGTGGTCGTGAACCATAACATCACCACATTTATGAGTCTTGTGGAGAGAGATACTAGACAACGTATCAGCCAATACAGAACTAGTTTCCGTAACATGACCAGGGAAGAACATGAAGCACTGAAGTCACTACGGGCAAATACAAATATCATCATACGCGCAGCAGACAAGGGTGGCGGAATTGTAGTCATGGCATACTCTGACTACAAAAAGGAAATCTCCAACCAGCTTGGAGACGATACTAACTACAAGCGTCTGAAATCAGACCCAACAATGCCGTTCAAGAAGGAGATTGACTCTATCATACAGCTAGGACTCAATAATTCGTGGATTGCGGAGGAAACAGCCAAGTTCCTGATGCAAACATACCCCATTACACCGGTCATTTATATACTCCCTAAAATACACAAATCTCTGACCAAGCCTCCGGGGAGACCAATCATCTCGGCACGAGGGTCCTTGTGTCATCCATTATCACAGTTCTTGGATTTCTACCTTCAACCCATGGTGATGCGGATGGCCTCATTTGTCAAAGATACAACTGACTTCATCCACAAATTGGAAGGCATTTCGCCGGTTACTGCAGATACTATACTGGTAACCATGGACGTGGGCAGTCTATATACTAACATCCCACACCAGGAGGGCATTGAAGCGATCCGTGACCACTTCAGTAAGTTTGCAGAGCACAAGGGGCCGCCTCCAGAATACTTGTTATTGCTGCTGGAGGTGATACTCCATAAGAACTACTTCAGGTTTGAGAAAACCTTTTATCTGCAACTAACAGGCACCGCTATGGGGTCAAACATGGCACCGGCGTATGCCAACCTGTTCATGGATACCTACGAGAACACCCATTTGCTTACCGATGCCCCATTTGCGGACCGTATATCTAACTACTATCGCTACATTGATGATGTGTTCCTGGTCTGGCGAGGACTGGAAACAGAGCTTCTATCATTTACTGAGTATCTAAACAAAATTCCATGCACAATTAGGTTCACAGCTAGCTACAGTACCATTGAAGTTCCTTTTCTTGATACCATTGTTTATAAGGACAATGGAAAACTCTGCACACGTCTATTCCAGAAGCCCACAGATAGGAACACATTATTACATGCAACCAGCCATCATCCTCCACCATTAAAAGCAGGTCTCCCTTTCTCACAACTACTACGTGTCCGGAGAATTGTGAGTGACCCCAAACTAGTGGAGTGTGCACTTCTGGAGATGGCCTCTCGCTTTCTAGAGAGGGGATATGATCCCAAAGAAGTCAATAAGGCACTCATCAAAGCCAGGATCCCAGAGAGGGAGGAGCTGCTGTCACCAACAATGAGGACCACTGATTCTGATCGCTGTAAGGTGGTCAGCACTTACAGCACTGCATCTGGACATATCAAAAGGTCTATACAACAACATTGGCATATATTGGCTAATGATCGCAGGATTGGGAAAGACTTTAATGCTCCACCCCTTTTTTGTTATAAAAGAGGCAGAAATCTGGGAGATCTGCTTACACATTCTGATCCCGTTGACAAATACATGCCAGCAAAGACCTGGCTGGCGAGAAAACCGGGGTCATACAGATGCCATGGCTGTACCAACTGCCAGTTTATGCAAACAGGAAGTACTTTTGCTCACCCTCAGACTGGCAAATCTACAAAAATTAAACAATATTTAAACTGTGAGTCTAAATATGTAGTGTACTTCATCAAGTGCCCATGTGGGCTCTACTACGTTGGAAAGACGATGAGAATGTTAAAGGAACGTATCAGTATTCATCGATGTGCAATCAGGAAGGCACTTCTGGGTGCTGAAGATGACGATGATTTGAAACACCAACCGGTGGCACGACACTTCAGGAAACACAGACACAGTTTAGCAACTCTAAGATGCATGCCTATTATACAGGCTCGTGCCCCTACCAGGGGTGGCGACAGGAATAAACTACTATTACAGCTGGAAGCTAAAGCTATCTTTGATTTAAGTACAATGACCCCAAAAGGGCTTAACGAGGATTTTAAGCTAAGTTGTTTTCTTTAGGTCAGATCCTGATGATACCCATGGACATGTGCGTGTGTGGACAATCACATTAATTTCACTGATGTGTTTCATGGTATAATATCCTCTGTTGCTCTCCTTTGGTTAGAAGTCTATACATATTTATTCATCATTTGTTTACATGCAAGTTCTACTTATTGTGGTATTCCCATATGCACTTATGGTTCATATGACATAGTCTGGCTCTGCCCTCTAGTTATGTCAGTACATTCCATCATGATCCCCACCACTCCCCCACACTCCCCCACACCTATATGTCCCTGGTTTTATTATGTTTCACTTATGTATGGCACTACCTGCTTTACTTCTTTAAAAACCCTCTCCCTGCTGCCCCTGACATATCAATCAGAGCTCAGACCCATTGGTAACCATGACAATGGATGCAATACACAGCTGGGTGATTAGCAGTATGGAGGTATCTTATGTAAGCTTAATCAACACATGACATCAGAGCTGCAGGTTTCTTGTGTTATTTTAATTGAGTGATGGTGATTGGTTAATTGACTTTCAGTGTTTGATATATATGTCCCTGGTTTTATAATGTTTCACTTATGTATGGCACAACCTGCCTTAATTCTTTAGATATCCTCTCCCTATTGCCCCTGCCATATCAATCAGAGCTCACACCCATTGCTAACCATGACAATGGATGATACACAGCTGAGTGATTAGCAGTATGGAGGTATCTTATGTAAGCTTAATCAACATATGACATCAGAGCTGCAGGTTTCTTGTGTTAATTTAATTGGGTGATGGTGATTGGTTAATTGACTTTCAGTGTTTGATGTATAAATATGTGGTGAACTGTGTCATTCTCCCTTTGTATCCCCCTGAGGAAGGTCCCATTCTGTAGGACCGAAACGTTGGGTTTCTGGATGTATTTTTGCTTTCACTAATACACTTTGATCTTCAACATTGAGTGCTGTCTCTTGTTTACCAATCCTTGGAACGGTAACGTATAACTACATTCTCTATATGGGACGTGCACCTGTGGCTTAACAGCACCTATTGGAGTGCCAACTGCCTTATCTGACTATATATATATATATATATATATATATATATATATATAATTATTTAAATATTTATTTAATTCGTTATTGTGGGGCTGAGGTGTTTTTTTTTATTATTGTGGGTAGTGGGGGTGTGTGAAGGGGGCATTAGCCCCAACGGTGGTTGTTTAGGGCTTGCGGGTGGGTAGCGGGAGGCCTTAACCCCTTCAGGACCGTAGCGGTATTAACCGCTACGGTCGTGAAGGGGTTAAGTGCCCCCGCATCCCCCCCGCAAGTCCTAAACTCACACCCAGGGCCAAATACCCCCCTCACCCATCCCCGCTACCCACAATAACGCTGGCACGGTGGGTTAACCCCTTCATTGCCTTAGCGGTTAGCCGCTACGGTAATGAAGTGGCTTTTAAATGCCTTTTTCCTGCCTCGGATGCATGCCGGGGGGCTCCGGTGCGGGTATCAGCTCCGGAGACCCCCGGCATCAATCACAGGCAGGAAAAAGGGCTGATTTTTCCTAAGTGTCGCCCTTGCCGATGCTTCTCCTTCAGCAAGTTGCCAACTTTAGTTGGCGGGCTGGATTGGCCATAAAATCTCCAATCTGGCCTGCCGATCAGCACCGAAAGTGGCAGGCAAATATATCAAAAAGTGGCGCTCCAAAATTATAAACACAGATGTGAAAAAATGTGATACTTATACAAACATGAATTAATGCGGCTTAACCCAGTGTGGGGTCGTTCTCTCGATCCCGTGGACAGTGAAGAAGTGAAGATCATCAGGAAGCGCAATGTCATGTAAAAAACAGAATAAAATTCCCTGATGGTGCAGTATTGTGATTGATATGTGATAAATATCAAGGTGCAGTGTGCTGGATACTCACAAGTGTAGAGTGAGCAATGTTCCCATAAAGGTTTCTTTATGTGTGTCAGCCCGTTGGACCGTCAGACAGGTAAGTGGAATGGTAAGTGCTGGAGACCTTAAGTGAATAATAAAACGGACATAGTGCAGACTGTACAAAATATCTTTAAAAGTAAGTATATGTGCAATACACTCACATGGTTTTAAAAGGTAACAAGCGTTTAGATCACACAGGTTGGATCTCAGCAATGAATGAGCTGTTCTCTGTCCCCCCTCTGCCTCGGCAGGCGTGCGTGTCACCGGTGCGTCTCACCCTAACCGGAAACCGGAAGTGACGTCATCTGCTCTGGGGGACGCCGATCCTGTGGGAGTTTTTCTCATCAGCCTCACTCTACGCGTTTCTCCGTATTGCGGTTTCTTCAGGAAAAGAAAACCATGTGAGTGTATTGCACATATACTTACTTTTAAAGATATTTTGTACAGTCTGCACTATGTCCGTTTTATTATTCACTTAAGGTCTCCAGCACTTACCATTCCACTTACCTGTCTGACGGTCCAACGGGCTGACACACATAAAGAAACCTTTATGGGAACATTGCTCACTCTACACTTGTGAGTATCGATCAGCACCGAAAAGCTGATCGGGGCTTCCTGAATTCAGGCGGGAAAAAAAAGTCCCGATAAGTGGCTTATCGGCAGCCGGGTGGCGAAATTTTTTTTTTCGGAAGAAAAGTTGCCGATAATTCCCACTTATCGGGGCTTACTGAATTAGGAGGGCAAAAAACGGCTATAAAATGCCAAAAAAGCCTTATCGGGGCTTACTGCATGAGGCCCTAAGTCAGGTTAAACACCCTTGAAATAACATCGGTGGCCGCCCTTCCGCAGCCCCAAGAACCCACATTTACAAAATAGGCAACATACTCTTATCTGAACCAGCAATTAGAGGTTTCTCTTTTAAATAGTTAATGTCTCATTAAATTTTTGTTATTTTTTCATTTTGGCCTCCAGTTCTCGTTTTTTCATTGCTGTGCTCCTAGTGTTTTTCTCCTGCTTACTCTTATCTGAAAAGAACATAATTTGCCCTCCCCTCTCCGATATAGCGAACCTAAATTTAACTGGTTGAGCCGTTAATTTTTTAAAGCATTGTAAACATGCATAAAAACATTCAAATCTTTACATCGTCGACCCTGGCGTGTAGCATTGCAATAGTATGATCGTGTTCTCGGCTCCTAGGAGCTCAAGATATCTGACGTGGATCTGGATCATACATAGGGGTACCTATTGCCCACTGCCAAAATGCCAGCAGTCCCATTACACAGTCACTTATCTCAAAGGTTAACTTGCAGAGCAGGAGAACTTTGTCCGGCCCCCCGATCAACCTTCAGGTTTCCTGTCGCCGTCTCCGGAGGATATCGTGATCTACTCTGAGTGCCCACTTTGACCCATCTTGATTGGTCTCTTTTTGGGGTCGACCCCTCTTCTTGTGCTTCCTCTGGTCCCGCCCGCAGACCCAATCTCGTCAGAAAGCTGGAGGCCTCGCTTGGATCCTTGATTGAGACTTGGGTGCCATCTTTGAGGACTATGAGGCGGAAGGGGAAGCCCCAGCGATATCTTATGCTAGCGTTGCACAGGATTTTGTGATCTTCTTTAGGTTTCTGCGTTTTTGTAGCGTGATTGCAGCCAGATCTGGGAACAGCTGTAGTTTTATGTAGTCAAATTCAATAAATTACCGATTCCTGGCCACCGTCATGATTGATTCTTTTGTTCTGTAATAATGAAGGCGCAGGATGACATCCCTCGCTTTGTCCCGATTAGAGGCCCAAGGTCTCAGGGCCCTATGCGCTCTATCCATTAGCATTTGAGATTCAGACAGATCAGGCATAGCATGGTAAACAACCTTGATAGGAAGTCATTGAGGTCACCTACCTTCTCAGGTATGCCCCACACACGGATGTTATTCCTCCGGGAGCAATTATCCTGGTCTTCCTGCATCTCTCTGAGCTCTGCCACTTGGTCTGTCATAGTGGCCATGTCCTGCACTAGAGAGTCCTGCACCTCCCCGAACTCCGTGACCCTGGCCTCAAATCAGAAGTTCGCTCCTCCACATGGGCCAGATCCCCCCGGGGGTCTTTTACAGCTTTTCGAATTTCCAGTTGAAACGCAGATTTTAGTTTTTTTGTACAAGTCATCTATATCCTGCTTGGTGGAATTCAGTTGACCGGAGCCCTCCTCCATTTCTGAGACCCCCTCTCCCTGCGTCCCAACGCTTTCTTGGCTTGCCTGTGCCTGCCTGGGCTGCTTTCCGAAGAAATCTGACGTGCTGGCCCGGGGGAGGATTTTCTTACCCTTGGAAGACATACTTTTGGACGTAGAGCTGCGAGGCATTTTTTGGAGGGGGATTAGTGGGTTGGCTGTTGCTGGATTATCGCTGAATAGTGGTTAGATGCGGGGGGCTCTGGGGCTGAGCTATCGGATCAGGCGGCCATCTCGCTCCTTGACGCGCATGCGCGTCGCACGGTCATTTTGTACATTTGGTTGCTAGGACTTATATACTTTTATTAAACTTGTTTTTTTGAGTGTTGGTTTTGTTTTTTTTTGTGGTTTTTGGATGTTTATGCGCCGTTTATAGTCGAAGCTTAGCTGACATGCGGCCGCTCTGGTTAACGTCCTGCTATAAGTCAGTGGAGGCAGGCCCCCCTTTCAGTGCGCCAGGATCTGGGGGAAGGTGAGTGCATTGATTTTTATTAATGTGTGTGGGAGGATTCAGCTGCCTCAGGTGGTAGCCCTCCTGAGATATAGCCAGACAAAGTCTCAGCCGGTCTCTTTCTTCTCCGGCTTGCAGCTGCACCTCACCTCCCTTCACTGCCGCACGGCAGTCATCTTGGGGGTGAGGGGGAGGCTCTGATGAATGTGCGCCGCGCCTGCCGTCCAGCGATAGATCTCGTTGTCAGGGGAGATCACTGCAGGGGTCCCCCCATCCGTGAGAGGCCCCAGCCGGTAGTCTATGTGGCAGGGGGAGACGCAGGGCCCCCGCGCTCTTGCGGCACAACCGCAGAGTACCGAATCAAAATGGCCGCCGCCCCCTTCAGTGCAGCTTCATCGGCAGTTCCCTACATGCAGCGCTGCTGCTGTTGCTGTTCCGACTGGGATGAGGTAAGGTGACAGGGGCACGATCACGTGGCTTCGGCGGCAGGGGGGCCCGGAGGCAGGGACTTTCTCTGCTGCTTGCGCTCACTTCTCCCCAACGGAGCTGGCGGCCGGGTCTGAGGGGTAAGTGTATTTTGGGGGGGGGTCGCACTGTGAGCCCTCAGGGGTTAGTTGACTCCTCCGAGTCAGGGCACTTATTTCCCTCTAATGGCCTCACTTACTGCCACCTCATCCCCCCTTCCTCACGGAGCAGCGGCAATCATCTTGTTTCATGGCCAGACCAGATCAGGGATCAGATTAGTGCTCCCACGTCACCTGCGCCCACAGATGGAGACCTCAGTCACCGGGGGGATGAACTCAGCACTGACCTCCTAATGTTGCAGTGGGCCCAATCTCCCAAAGTTGCGGTGGGCCCAATCTCCCGGGGTGGAGTGAAGCCCTCTGCTCCAGTGCTGCTTCTCCGAGGTAGAAAATGGCCCCCGAACTACCAGTGCTCCTGTCGCCCTCGCGGATCGGGCAGACAGAGTGTCCCTCAGGATCACTTGCGTGGATGGGGGGGGGGGGGTGATTATTGGGCTCCGCTGTGCAATCCACTGGGCTCTTTCCCACCCTCGGCCAGATCAAGTTGGGATCCGAACACTGGTTTCAATACTGTGTGGGTCCGGCAGCCATTTTAAAATGTTCTTGTGGCCAGGTTAGAGAGGGGCCTGCCGACCTCAGGTAAATACCTAGTTCACACCCTCAGGTGACTCCAGCCAGGTGCGTGGAAAGACTCTCAGGAGCCACACTTCTTTCCCTGTGTTGATTTTGGGTGATTTCCCCCTGGTTTTTAGGGGTGCAAACTCCTTGATTCAGCGGAGATGAGCGTATGTGCGGCTGCTCTGCTCCACGTCCTGCCCACGCCCCCAATAGTTTTATTTTTGAACCAATTCCTGTTCAGCCTTTTTTTCCTGCAGCGCTCCGATACCTTCTTGTTTCTTCTTGGATGTAGAGCTACAGAAAGCCCACAAATGAGATTGTCTATAAATGAACACAACAGGGATAAGTGCAAGCAACCTACATAGATACGCTATGTCAGCAAGTATCCAGTGGCATAACTATCATGCTGCTAAACCCCACCATGCAGGGGGGGGGGAGAGTAACGAGAGTGCAGGGGTGCCCTGCCAGCTGCCTGGCCGCACTGTTGCTGGTTGCTGCTCTCTGCTGCTCTCTGCTTGATGTGCGGGTTGGGGGGGGGTTGGAGGTTGGGGGGGGGTTGTATGTATTTGGAGGTGGCTTTGTGTTGGTATGTATTTGGGGGGTTGGGGCGTTGTATGCATTTTGGGGGGGGGGTTGTATGTGGGTTAGGGGGGGATTGAGTGGGATAATTGTTGGAGGGGGGGGACCTGAGAGGATAGTGTCACCATTGATGCTGTATTATTCATTCTACCTCTTTCCATTCTCTCTCTACCTTCTCCCCCATTCCCTCTATCCCTCACCTCCACCATTTTCTCTCACCCTCCCCCCCATTTTCTCTCACTCCCACCAGTCTCTCTCCCTTCCCTCACCCCCAGTTTCACTCCCTTCCTCCCCCAATTCTCTCTCCCCATCCCCCCATTCTCTCTCTCTTCCTCTGCTCCTCCATTTTCTCTCTCTCTCAATCCCCTCAATCCCCTCCTCTATTCTCTCTCCCCCGTCCTTTCTCTCTCCACCCTCCTCCATTCTCTTTACCTCCCATTTTCTCTCTGACCTGCACAGACACACAGCCACTGACCTGTGCAGACACTCACACAGCCACTGATCTGCACAGACAGACCTGCACAGCCACTGGCCCCGACCCTGCACAGACCCCGACCCTGTACGGACCCCGACACTGCACAGACCCCGACCCTGCACAGCCAGTGACACAGACACTGACCCTGCACACACTGACCCTGCACAGACACACTGACCCTGCACAGACACACTGACGCTGCACAGACACACACAGCACAGACACACTGACCCTGCACAGACACACACTGACCCTGCACCGAGACACTGACACACTGACCCTGCACTGAGACACTGACACACTGACCCTGCACTGAGACACTGACACACTGACCCTGCACTGAGACACTGACACTGTACTGACACACAATGACACTGACCCTGCCGACACACACTGATCCTGACACACTGACCCTGCACAGAAACACACTGACCCTGCACAGACACACACTGACCCTGCACATACTGACCTTACACTGAGACACTGACACTGACACACTGACCCTGCACTGAGACTCTGACACACTGACAATGCACTGAGACACTGATCCTGCACTGAGACACTGAAACTGACACACTGTCCCTGCACTGAGACACTGACACAGTGAACCTGTACTGAAACACTGACACAGTGAACCTGTACTGAGACACTGACACACTGACCCTGTACTGAGACACTGACACACTGACCCTGCACTGAGACACTGACCCTGCACTGAGACACTGACCCTGTACTGAGACACTGACACACTGACCCTGTACTGAGACACAGACACACTGACCCTGTACTGAGACACTGAGACACTGACCCTACACTGAGACACTGAGACACTGAAACTGACACACTGACCCTGCACTGAGACTCTGACACTGACACACTGACCCTGCACTGAGACTCTGACACTGACACACTGTCCCTGCACAGAGACACTGACACACTGTCCCTGTACTGAGACACAGACACACTGACCTGCACAGACACACTGACCTGCACAGACACACTGACCTGCACAGACACATTGACCCTGCACAGACACACTGACCCTGCACAGACACGCTGACCCGTCACAGACACACACTGCACAGACACACTGACCCTGCTCAGACACACACTGACACTGACCTTGCCGACACACACTGACCCTGACACACTGACCCTGCACAGACACACACTAACCCTGCACTGAGACACTGACCCTGCACTGAGACACTGGCCCTGTACTGAGACACTGCCACACTGACCCTGTACTGAGACACTGACCCTGCACTGAGACACTGACACATTGACCTTACACTGAGACACTGACCCTGCACTGAGACACTGACACACTGACCCTGCACTGACACACTGACACACTGACCCTGCGCTGAGACAATGACCCGGTACTGAGACACTGACCCTGCACTGAGACACTGACCCTGTACTGAGACACTGACACACTAACCTTACACTGAGACACTGACACTGCACTGAGACACTGACACTGACACACTGACCCTGCAGTGAGACTCTGACACACTGACAATGCACTGACACAGTGAACCTGTACTGAGACACTGACACACTGACCCTGTACTGAGACACTGACACACTGACCCTGTACTGAGACACTGACACACTGACCCTGTACTGAGACACTGACACACTGACCCTGTACTGAGACACTGAGACACTGACCCTGTACTGAGACACTGACCCTGCACTGAGACACTGACACACTGACCCTGTACTGAGACACTGACACGCTGACTCTGCACTGAGACACTGACACACTGACCCTGTACTGAGACACTGAGACACTGACCCTGTACTGAGACATTGACCCTGTACTGAGACACTGACCCTGCAGTGAGACACTGACCCTGCACAGAGACACTGACCCTGTATTGAGACACTGACCCTGTACTGAGACACTGACCCTGTACTGAGACACTTACCCTGCATTGAGACACTGACCCTGCACTGAGACACTGACACACTGACCCTGCACTGAGACACTGACACACTGACCCTGCACTGAGACACTGACACACTGACCCTGCACTGAGACACTGACACACTGACCCTGCACAGATACTGACCCTGCACTGAGACACTGACCCTGCATTGAGACACTGACACACTGACCCTGCAATGAGACACTGACATACTGACCCTGTACTGAGACACTGACTCTGCATTGAGACACTGACCCTGCACTGAGACACTGACACACTGACCCTGCACTGAGACACTGACACACTGACCCTGCACAGATACTGACCCTGCACTGAGACACTGAGACACTGACACCAGCTCTGAGGAGCAGCTGCAGGGGGGGGGGTGTCCTACCTTTCACTGTGGAGCTTGGTTGGGAGGGGAAGCCATCTTGGTTGGTGGGGGTGGGGGGGAAGCCACCTTCCGGTTCTCACTGCTGAGGCTCCGCTGTCACTAACCTCGCCCCCACCCTCTGCAGCAGCAGTCAGACCGGCCTCTGCTCTCCTCCCTGCCACACTGACCCTGCAATGAGACACAGACACTGAGACACTGACCCTGTACTGAGACACTGACACACTGACCCTGTACTGAGACACTGACACACTGACCCTGTACTGAGACACTGACCCTGTACTGAGACACTGACACACTGACCCTGCACTGAGACACTGACACACTGACCCTGCACTGACACACTGACACACTGACACACTGACCCTGCACTGAGACACTGAACTAAGACACTGACCCTGCACTGAGACACTGACACACTGACCCTGCACCGAGACACTGACACACTGACCCTGCACTGAGACACTGACACACTAACCCTGCACTGAGACACTGACACACTGACCCTGCACTGAGACACTGACACTGTACTGAGACACTGAGACACTGACACCAGCTCTGAGGAGCAGCTGCAGGGGGGGGGGGGGGGGGGTGGTGTCCTACCTTTCACTGTGGTCCTTGGTTCGGGGGTGAAGCCATCTTGGTTGGGGAGGGGGTGGAAGCCACCTCACTTCCAGTCCTCACTGCTGAGGCTCCGCTGTCACTAAACCCGCCTCCACCCTCTGCAGCAGCAGTCAGACCGGCCTCTGCTCTCCTCCCTGCCACACTGACCCTGCAATGAGACACGGACACTGAGACACTGACCCTGTACTGAGACACTGACCCTGCCCTGAGACACTGACACACTGACCCTGTTCAGACACACTGACCCAGTTCTGACACACTGACCCTGTATTGAGACACTGATCCTGCACTGAGACACTGATACACTGACCCTGTTCTGACACACTGACCCTGCACTGAGACACTAACACACTGACCCTGCACAGAGACACTGACCCTGCACTGAGACACTGAGACACTGACCCTGCACTGAGACACTGACACACTGACCCTGCACAGAGACACTGACACACTCACCCTGCACTGAGACACTGACTCTGCACTGACACACTGACCCTGCACTGAGACACTGACCCTGCACTGAGACACTGACCTTGCACTGACACACTGACCCTGTACTGAGACACTAACACACTGACCCTGCACTGAGACAATGACACACTGACCCTGCACTGAGACACTGACACTGCACTGACCCTGGATGGAGATACTGACACACTGACCCTGCACGTAGACACGGATCCTGCACGGAGACACTGAAACACTGACACACTGACCCTGTACTGAGACACTGACCATGTACTGAGACACTGACCCTGTACTGAGACACTGACCCTGTACTGAGACACTGACACACTGACGCTGCACTGAGACACTGACACAATGACCCTGCACTGAGACACTGACACACTGACCCTGCACTGAGACACTGATCCTGTACTGAGACACTGACCCTGTACTGAGACACTGACCTTGCACTGAGACACTGACACACTGACCCTGTACTGAGACACTGATCCTGTACTGAGACACTGACCTTGCACTGAGACACTGACACACTGACACTGTACTGAGACACTGACCCTGCACTGAGACACTGCCACACTGACCCTGCACTGAGACACTGAGACACTGAGACACTGACCCTGCACTGAGACACGGACACTGAGACACTGACCCTGCACTGAGACACGGACACACTGACCCTGCACTGAGACACGGACACACTGACCCTGCACTGAGACACTAACCCTGCACTGAGACACTGACACACTGACCCTGCACTGAGACACTGACACACTGACCCTGCACTGAGACACTGACACACTGACCCTGCACAGATACTGACCCTGCACTGAGACACTGACCCTGCATTGAGACACTGACACACAGACCCTGCAATGAGACACTGACATACTGACCCTGTACTGAGACACTGACTCTGCATTGAGACACTGACCTTGCACTGAGACACTGACACACTGACCCTGCACTGAGACACTGAGACACTGACCCTGCACTGAGACACTGACACACTGACCCTGCACTGAGACACTGACACACTGACCCTGCACTGAGACACTGACACACTGACCCTGCACAGATACTGACCCTGCACTGAGACACTGAGACACTGACACCAGCTCTGATGAGCAGCTGCAGGGGGGGGGGGTGTCCTACCTTTCACTGTGGAGCTTGGTTGGGAGGGGAAGCCATCTTGGTTGGTGGGGGTGGGGGGGAAGCCACCTTCCGGTTCTCACTGCTGAGGCTCCGCTGTCACTAACCCCGCCCCCACCCTCTGCAGCAGCAGTCAGACCGGCCTCTGCTCTCCTCCCTGCCACACTGACCCTGCAATGAGACACAGACACTGAGACACTGACCCTGTACTGAGACACTGACACACTGACCCTGTACTGAGACACTGACACACTGACCCTGTACTGAGACACTGACCCTGTACTGAGACACTGACACACTGACCCTGCACTGAGACACTGACACACTGACCCTGCACTGACACACTGACACACTGACACACTGACCCTGCACTGAGACACTGACACTGAACTGAGACACTGACCCTGCACTGAGACACTGACACACTGACCCTGCACCGAGACACTGACACACTGACCCTGCACTGAGACACTGACACACTGACCCTGCACTGAGACACTGACACTGTACTGAGACACTCAGACACTGACACCAGGTATGAGGAGCAGCTGCAGGGGGAAGGGGTGGTGTCCTACCTTTCACTGCGGACATTGGTTCGGGGGTGAAGCCATCTTGGTTGGGGAGGGGGTGGAAGCCACCTCACTTCCGGTCCTCACTGCTGAGGCTCCGCTGTCACTAACCCCGCCCCCACCCTCTGCAGCAGCAGTCAGACCGGCCTCTGCTCTCCTCCCTGCCACACTGACCCTGCAATGAGACACGGACACTGAGACACTGACCCTGTACTGAGACACTGACCCTGCCCTGAGACACTGACACACTGACCCTGTTCAGACACACTGACTCAGTTCTGACACACTGACCCTGTATTGAGACACTGATCCTGCACTGAGACACTGATACACTGACCCTGTTCTGACACACTGACCCTGCACTGAGACACTAACACACTGACCCTGCACAGAGACACTGACCCTGCACTGAGACACTGAGACACTGACCCTGCACTGAGACACTGACACACTGACCCTGCACTGAGACACTGACCCTGCACTGAGACACTGACCTTGCACTGACACACTGACCCTGTACTGAGACACTAACACACTGACCCTGCACTAACACAATGACACACTGACCCTGCACTGAGACACTGACCCTGCACTGAGACACAGCTACACTGACCCTGGATGGAGACACTGACACACTGAACCTGCACGTAGACACGGATCCTGCACGGAGACACTGACACACTGACACACTGACCCTGTACTGAGACACTGAACATGTACTGAGACACTGACCCTGTACTGAGACACTGACCCTGTACTGAGACACTGACACACTGACGCTGCACTGAGACACTGACACACTGACCCTGCACTGAGACACTGACACACTGACCCTGGACTGAGATACTGACCCTGCACTGAGACACTGATCCTGTACTGATACATTGACCTTGCACTGAGACACTGACACACTGACACACTGACCCCTCACTGAGACACTGACACACTGACACTGTACTGAGACACTGACACACTGACCCTGCACTGAGATATTGCCACACTGACCCTGCACTGAGACACTGAGACACTGACCCTGCACTGGGACACGGACACTGAGACACTGACCCTGCACTGAGACACGGACACACTGACCCTGCACTGAGACACGGACACACTGACCTTGCACTGAGACACTGACACATTGACCCTGCACTGAGACACTGACACACCGACCCTGCATTGAGACACAGACACGGACACACTGACCCTGCACTGAGACACTGACCCTGCACTGAGACACTGACACACTGACCCTGCACTGAGACACTGACACACTGATCCTGCACTGAGACACTGACACACTGACCCTGCACAGAGACACTGACACACTGACCCTGCACTGAGACACTGACATACTGACCCTGCACGGAGACACGGACACGGACACACTGACCCTGCACTGAGACACTGACACACTGACCCTGCACTGAGCCACTGACACACTGACCCTGCACTGAGACACGGACACGGACACACTAACCCTGCACTGAGACACTGACCCTGCACTGAGACACGGACACGGACACACTGACCCTGCACTGAGACACTGACACACTGACCCTGCACTGAGCCACTGACACACTGACCCTGCACTGAGACACGGACACGGACACACTAACCCTGCACTGAGACACTGACCTTGCACTGAGACACTGACACACTGATCCTGCACTGAGACACTGACACACTGACCCTGCACTGAGACACTGACACACTGACCCTCCACTGAGACACTGACACACTGACCCTGCACTGAGACACTGACCCTGCACTGAGACACTGACCCTGCACTGAGACACTGACACACTGACCCTGCACTGAGACACTGACACACTGACCCTGTACTGAGACACTGACACACTGACCCTGCACGGAGACACTGACACACTGACCCTGCACTGAGACACTGACACACTGACCCTGCACGGAGACACGGACACGGACACACTGACCCTGCACTGAGACACTGACACACTGACCCTGCACTTAGACACTGACACACTGACCCTGCACTGAGACACTGACACACTGACCCTGCACTGACACACTGACCCTGCACAGAGACACGGACACGGACACACTGACCCTGCACTGAGACACTGATACACTGACCCTGCACTGAGACACTGACACACTGACCCTGCACTGAGACACTGACCCTGCACTGACACACTGACCCTGCACGGAGACACTGACCCTGCACTGAGACACAGACACACTGACCCTGCACTGAGACACTGACCCTGCACTGAGACACTGACACACTGACACTGTACTGAGACACTGACATACTGACCCTGCACTGAGACACTGACACAATAACCCTGTACTGAGACACTGAGACACTGACCCTGTACTGAGACACTGACCCTGCACTGAGACACTGACACACTGACCCTGTACTGAGACACTGACACGCTGACTCTGCACTGAGACACTGACACACTGACCCTGTACTGAGACACTGAGACACTGACCCTGTACTGAGACATTGACCCTGTACTGAGACACTGACCCTGCAGTGAGACACTGACCCTGTACTGAGACACTTACCCTGCATTGAGACACTGACCCTGCACTGAGACACTGACACACTGACCCTGCACTGAGACACTGACACACTGACCCTGCACTGAGACACTGACACACTGACCCTGCACTGAGACACTGACACACTGACCCTGCACAGATACTGACCCTGCACTGAGACACTGACCCTGCATTGAGACACTGACACACTGACCCTGCAATGAGACACTGACATACTGACCCTGTACTGAGACACTGACTCTGCATTGAGACACTGACCCTGCACTGAGACACTGACACACTGACCCTGCACTGAGACACTGACACACTGACCCTGCACTGAGACACTGACACACTGACCCTGCACAGATACTGACCCTGCACTGAGACACTGAGACACTGACACCAGCTCTGAGGAGCAGCTGCAGGGGGGGGGGGGGGGTCCTACCTTTCACTGTGGAGCTTGGTTGGGAGGGGAAGCCATCTTGGTTGGTGGGGGTGGGGGGGAAGCCACCTTCCGGTTCTCACTGCTGAGGCTCCGCTGTCACTAACCTCGCCCCCACCCTCTGCAGCAGCAGTCAGACCGGCCTCTGCTCTCCTCCCTGCCACACTGACCCTGCAATGAGACACAGACACTGAGACACTGACCCTGTACTGAGACACTGACACACTGACCCTGTACTGAGACACTGACACACTGACCCTGTACTGAGACACTGACCCTGTACTGAGACACTGACACACTGACCCTGCACTGAGACACTGACCCTGCACTGACACACTGACACACTGACACACTGACCCTGCACTGAGACACTGAACTAAGACACTGACCCTGCACTGAGACACTGACACACTGACCCTGCACCGAGACACTGACACACTGACCCTGCACTGAGACACTGACACACTAACCCTGCACTGAGACACTGACACACTGACCCTGCACTGAGACACTGACACTGTACTGAGACACTGAGACACTGACACCAGCTCTGAGGAGCAGCTGCAGGGGGGGGGGTGGTGTCCTACCTTTCACTGTGGACCTTGGTTCGGGGGTGAAGCCATCTTGGTTGGGGAGGGGGTGGAAGCCACCTCACTTCCAGTCCTCACTGCTGAGGCTCCGCTGTCACTAAACCCGCCTCCACCCTCTGCAGCAGCAGTCAGACCGGCCTCTGCTCTCCTCCCTGCCACACTGACCCTGCAATGAGACACGGACACTGAGACACTGACCCTGTACTGAGACACTGACCCTGCCCTGAGACACTGACATACTGACCCTGTTCAGACACACTGACCCAGTTCTGACACACTGACCCTGTATTGAGACACTGATCCTGCACTGAGACACTGATACACTGACCCTGTTCTGACACACTGACCCTGCACTGAGACACTAACACACTGACCCTGCACAGAGACACTGACCCTGCACTGAGACACTGAGACACTGACCCTGCACTGAGACACTGACACACTGACCCTGCACAGAGACACTGACACACTCACCCTGCACTGAGACACTGACTCTGCACTGACACACTGACCCTGCACTGAGACACTGACCCTGCACTGAGACACTGACCTTGCACTGACACACTGACCCTGTACTGAGACACTAACACACTGACCCTGCACTGAGACAATGACACACTGACCCTGCACTGAGACACTGACACTGCACTGACCCTGGATGGAGATACTGACACACTGACCCTGCACGTAGACACGGATCCTGCACGGAGACACTGAAACACTGACACACTGACCCTGTACTGAGACACTGACCATGTACTGAGACACTGACCCTGTACTGAGACACTGACCCTATACTGAGACACTGACACACTGACGCTGCACTGAGACACTGACACAATGACCCTGCACTGAGACACTGACACACTGACCCTGCACTGAGACACTGATCCTGTACTGAGACACTGACCCTGTACTGAGACACTGACCTTGCACTGAGACACTGACACACTGACCCTGTACTGAGACACTGATCCTGTACTGAGACACTGACCTTGCACTGAGACACTGACACACTGACACTGTACTGAGACACCGACACACTGACCCTGCACTGAGACACTGCCACACTGACCCTGCACTGAGACACTGAGACACTGAGACACTGACCCTGCACTGAGACACGGACACTGAGACACTGACCCTGCACTGAGACACGGACACACTGACCCTGCACTGAGACACGGACACACTGACCCTGCACTGAGACACTAACCCTGCACTGAGACACTGACACACTGACCCTGCACTGAGACACTGACACACTGACCCTGCACTGAGACACTGACACACTGACCCTGCACAGATACTGACCCTGCACTGAGACACTGACCCTGCATTGAGACACTGACACACTGACCCTGCAATGAGACACTGACATACTGACCCTGTACTGAGACACTGACTCTGCATTGAGACACTGACCTTGCACTGAGACACTGACACACTGACCCTGCACTGAGACACTGACACACTGACCCTGCACTGAGACACTGACACACTGACCCTGCACTGAGACACTGACACACTGACCCTGCACTGAGACACTGACACACTGACCCTGCACAGATACTGACCCTGCACTGAGACACTGAGACACTGACACCAGCTCTGATGAGCAGCTGCAGGGGGGGGGGGGGGTGTCCTAACTTTCACTGTGGAGCTTGGTTGGGAGGGGAAGCCATCTTGGTTGGTGGGGGTGGGGGGGAAGCCACCTTCTGGTTCTCACTGCTGAGGCTCCGCTGTCACTAACCCCGCCCCCACCCTCTGCAGCAGCAGTCAGACCGGCCTCTGCTCTCCTCCCTGCCACACTGACCCTGCAATGAGACACAGACACTGAGACACTGACCCTGTACTGAGACACTGACACACTGACCCTGTACTGAGACACTGACACACTGACCCTGTACTGAGACACTGACCCTGTACTGAGACACTGACACACTGACCCTGCACTGAGACACTGACACACTGACCCTGCACTGACACACTGACACACTGACACACTGACCCTGCACTGAGACACTGACACTGAACTGAGACACTGACCCTGCACTGAGACACTGACACACTGACCCTGCACCGAGACACTGACACACTGACCCTGCACTGAGACACTGACACACTGACCCTGCACTGAGACACTGACACTGTACTGAGACACTCAGACACTGACACCAGGTCTGAGGAGCAGCTGCAGGGGGAAGGGGTGGTGTCCTACCTTTCACTGCGGACATTGGTTCGGGGGTGAAGCCATCTTGGTTGGGGAGGGGGTGGAAGCCACCTCACTTCCGGTCCTCACTGCTGAGGCTCCGCTGTCACTAACCCCGCCCCCACCCTCTGCAGCAGCAGTCAGACCGGCCTCTGCTCTCCTCCCTGCCACACTGACCCTGCAATGAGACACGGACACTGAGACACTGACCCTGTACTGAGACACTGACCCTGCCCTGAGACACTGACACACTGACCCTGTTCAGACACACTGACTCAGTTCTGACACACTGACCATGTATTGAGACACTGATCCTGCACTGAGACACTGATACACTGACCCTGTTCTGACACACTGACCCTGCACTGAGACACTAACACACTGACCCTGCACAGAGACACTGACCCTGCACTGAGACACTGAGACACTGACCCTGCACTGAGACACTGACACACTGACCCTGCACTGAGACACTGACCCTGCACTGAGACACTGACCTTGCACTGACACACTGACCCTGTACTGAGACACTAACACACTGACCCTGCACTGACACAATGACACACTGACCCTGCACTGAGACACTGACCCTGCACTGAGACACAGCTACACTGACCCTGGATGGAGACACTGACACACTGACCCTGCACGTAGACACGGATCCTGCACGGAGACACTGACACACTGACACACTGACCCTGTACTGAGACACTGAACATGTACTGAGACACTGACCCTGTACTGAGACACTGACCCTGTACTGAGACACTGACACACTGACGCTGCACTGAGACACTGACACACTGACCCTGCACTGAGACACTGACACACTGACCCTGCACTGAGATACTGACCCTGCACTGAGACACTGACACACTGACACACTGACCCCTCACTGAGACACTGACACACTGACACTGTACTGAGACACTGAAACACTGACCCTGCACTGAGATATTGCCACACTGACCCTGCACTGAGACACTGAGACACTGACCCTGCACTGGGACACGGACACTGAGACACTGACCCTGCACTGAGACACGGACACACTGACCCTGCACTGAGACACGGACACACTGACCTTGCACTGAGACACTGACACATTGACCCTGCACTGAGACACTGACACACCGACCCTGCATTGAGACACAGACACGGACACACTGACCCTGCACTGAGACACTGACCTGCACTGAGACACTGACACACTGACCCTGCACTGAGACACTGACACACTGATCCTGCACTGAGACACTGACACACTGACCCTGCACAGAGACACTGACACACTGACCCTGCACTGAGACACTGACATACTGACCCTGCACGGAGACACGGACACGGACACACTGACCCTGCACTGAGACACTGACACACTGACCCTGCACTGAGCCACTGACACACTGACCCTGCACTGAGACACGGACACGGACACACTAACCCTGCACTGAGACACTGACCCTGCACGGAGACACGGACACGGACACACTGACCCTGCACTGAGACACTGACACACTGACCCTGCACTGAGCCACTGACACACTGACCCTGCACTGAGACACGGACACGGACACACTAACCCTGCACTGAGACACTGACCTTGCACTGAGACACTGACACACTGATCCTGCACTGAGACACTGACACACTGACCCTGCACTGAGACACTGACACACTGACCCTGCACTGAGACACTGACACACTGACCCTGCACTGAGACACTGACCCTGCACTGAGACACTGACACACTGACCCTGCACTGAGACACTGACACACTGACCCTGTACTGAGACACTGACACACTGACCCTGCACTGAGACACTGACACACTGACCCTGCACTGAGACACTGACACACTGACCCTGCACGGAGACACGGACACGGACACACTGACCCTGCACTGAGACACTGACACACTGACCCTGCACTGAGACACTGACACACTGACCCTGCACTGAGACACTGACACACTGACCCTGCACTGAGACACTGACACACTGACCCTGCACGGAGACACGGACACAGACACACTGACCCTGCACTGAGACACTGATACACTGACCCTGCACTGAGACACTGACACACTGACCCTGCACTGAGACACTGACCCTGCACTGACACACTGACCCTGCACGGAGACACTGACCCTGCACTGAGACACAGACACACTGACCCTGCACTGAGACACTGACCCTGCACTGAGACACTGACACACTGACACTGTACTGAGACACTGACATACTGACCCTGCACTGAGACACTGACACAATAACCCTGTACTGAGACACTGACACACTGACCCTGTCCTGAGACACTGACACACTGACCCTGCACTGAGACACTGACACACTGAGCCTGCACTGAGACACTGACACACTGACCCTGCACTGAGACACTGACACACTGACCCTGCACTGAGACACTGACACACTGACCCTGCACTGAGACACTGACACACTGACCCTGTCCTGAGACACCGAGACACTGACACCAGCTCTGGGGAGCAGCTGGAGGGGGGGGGGGGTGGTGTCCTACCTTTGACTGTGGAGCTTTGTTGGGGGGGAAGCCATCTTGGTTGGGGGGGGGAGCCACCTCACTTCCGGTCCTCACTTCTGAGGCTCCGCTGTCACTAACCCCACCCCCACCCTCTGCAGCAGCAGTCAGACCGGCCTCTGCTCTCCTCCCTGCATTCTTGCTCTCTGCTGCCCCCACCTTCTCTGGTCAAAGCCGGGACAGCCACAAAGAACCGGGACATTTTATAGTAAGTCAGGCAGCCGGGACAGACCATAAAAAACCGGGACAAACCTTAAAAAACGGGACTGTCCCGGCTAAACTGGCACATCTGGTCACCCTAGCTGTAAGAGAAAGGGTGAGGGGTAAGTGAGAGAGGGGGAAATTGAAGGGGCAGGTGATTTTTAAATGGGGAGTTCGCAAGACCGCTGACACGGGGTTGGTGGGGGGGGGGAGTCCCATTCTTAACTCTAGTCCTGGGCCCTGTCTGTGGTCCTGGCTAACTGTAATTAAAGCCATTAGCAGTTTGAAGCCTGATCGGGTGCGATATCTTGTATCGGAGCTTGATGAAACTGATCCTTTGAGGTTACATTTAAAAATGAGCAGGCTGACTGTATTAATGATTTATTCTTGTAATAATTGTATTAGAAAACACTGACAGGTGGAAGGCTGTATATGTCACATGGGGAGTAGGAATTCCTGCCTAGGCTTTCATTCTGCCGTCCTGAAACTAATCAATCACAGGCGATCTCTGCTTTTATATCAGACACTTCCCAGTCTCTTTGGCAAGAGTTGGAAAAAATCAGAATCCACCACGCACCCCTCCTCCTGCGTATTTTATACTCTCTCCTCCTTAGTATGCACCTTCATGCAGTAAGCACTGCCCCTACGTATACTATGAGGGGACATTTCTAATTCAATAAACTGCTAACAAGAACTTAATTTTCTCTTCTATATACACAAACACACAACCATTTAAACTGTCTCATAAGGAAGATGTGGCAGATTCAGTAGTAGAAATATTGCTGTTAGGAATATTCAATATTTGAGACTAGAAATATACTTTGCAGCCACTTAAAGCAGCAGAACATATACCACTGCGCAATGTTACATTTTATTTTGTTTTTATTACAGGATTGAAGCAGGGGCCCTCCAGATCTGAACGGTGTGAATTTCTGCTCCAGGGACCCCTTTCTTC
>NC_134484.1:242088493-242220993 GCF_040206685.1 Ascaphus truei | reverse complement strand
ACCAGTTTTATGTATTATTTATTTATTCCCGTTTTAAATGTTGCTCAGGGATCAGGGGCCCCCATAACCAAACGCAAGGGGGTACTGATGAATTTCCCCTGCTGATCAATACTCCGAAGTGACCCCCCGTGACCCAAAGAAGAACCCTCAGCCCCCCAAAACTGATCCTCCCAAGCCACTCAATACTGCCATCTCTGCCTGACCTTCATTCCCTCCGTTTAGCCATTGTGTCTCTCCCTCCCCCCAGTGTCTCTCTCACCTTCCCCCCAGTGTCTCTCTCACCTTCCCCCCGGTCTCTCTCTCTCACCTTCACCCCAGTGTCTCTCTCACCTCCCCCCCCCCCAGGGTCTATCTCTCTCTCACCTTCCCCCCAGTGTCTCTCTCTCACCTTCCCCCAAAGTGTCTCTCTCTCACCTTCCCCCATTGTCTCTCTCTCTCACCTTCCCCCCCAGTGTCTCTCTCTCTCACCCTCCCTCCCAGTGTCTCTCTCTCTCTCACCTTCCCCCCAGTGTCTCTCTCTCTCTCTCACCTTCCCCCGTGTCTCTGTCACCTTCCCCCCAGTTTCTCTCTCTCTCTCTCACCTTTCCCCGAGTGTCTCTCTCTGTCACCTTCCCCCAGTGTCTCTCTCTCTCTCACCTTCCCCCCAGTGTCTCTCTCTCACAATCCCCCCAGTGTCTCTGTCTCTCACTTCCCCCCAATGTCTCTCTCTCACCTTCCCCCCAGTGTCTCTCTCTCTCTCTCTCTCTCACATCTTCCCCCCAGTGTCTCTCTCACCTTCCCCCCAGTGTCTCTCTCTCTCTCTCTCACCTTCCCCCCAGTGTCTCTCTCTCACCTTCCCCCCAGTGTCTCTCTCTCACCTTCCCCCCCAGTGTCTCTCTCTCTCACCTTCCCCCCAGTGTCTCTCTCTCACCTTCCCCCCAGTGTCTCTCCCCCTCCCCCAATATGTCTCCCACCACTCAATGTCTCTCTCTCCCCCTCCCCTCAATATGTCTCCCACCTCTCCATGTCTCTCTCCCCCTCCCCCCAATATGTCTCCCACCTCTCCAAGTCTCTCTCCCCCTCCCCTCAATATGTCTCCCACCTCTCCAAGTCTCACTCCCCCTCCCCTCAATATGTCTCCCACCTCTCCATGTCTCTCCCCATCCCCTCAATATGTCTCCAACCTCTCCATGTCTCTCCCCCTCCCCTCAATATGTCTCCCACCTCTCCATGTCTCTCTCACCCCCTCCCCTCAATATGTCTCCCACCTCTCCATGCCTCTCTCCCCCTCCATATGTCTCCCACCCCTCCATGTCTCTCCCCCTCCCCTCAATATTTCTCCCACCTCTCCATGTCTCTCCCCCTCCCCTCAATATGTCTCACACCTCTCCATGTCTCTCTCCCTCCCCTCAATATGTCTCCCACCTCTCCATGTCTCTCCCCCTCCCCTCAATATGTCTCCCACCTCTTCAAGTCTCTCTCCCCCTCCCCTCAATTTGTCTCCCACCTCTCCTTGTCTCTACCCCTCCCCTCAATATGTCTCCCACCTCTCCATGTCTCTCCCCCTCCCCTCAATATGTCTCCCACCTCTCCATGTCTCTCTCTCTCCCTCCCCTCAATATGTCTCCCACCTCTCCATGTCTCTCCCTCCCCCTCCCCTCAATATGTCTCCCACCTCTCCATGTCTCTCTCTCTCCCCCTCCCCTCAATATGTCTCCTACACACACACACTCACACACTCACACATTCTCTCTCTTACTTTCACTATAAGACACACTTACTTTCACTGCAGTCCCCCATGTCGGCTGAAACCTGGGTCAGGAGGAGGAGGGGCTGTGTGTGTGCAGGGAAGGCCCTGCCCCCGCTGCAGGCAGACCACACACACACACACAGACACACACACACACACACACACACAGACACACACACACACACACACACACAGACACACAGACACACAGACACACAGACACACACACACACAGAGGAGGGGCTGTGTGTGTGCAGGGAAGGCCCTGCCCCCGCTGCAGGCAGACCACACACAGATACACACACACACACACACACACACACAGAGGAGGGGCTGTGTGTGTGCAGGGAAGGCCCCGCCCCTGCTGCAAGCAGACCACACACACACACAGACACACACAGAGACACACACACACACAGACACACAGACACACACACACACAGAGGAGGGGCTGTGTGTGTGCAGGGAAGGCCCTGCCCCCGCTGCAGGCAGACCACACACAGATACACACACACACACACACAGAGGAGGGGCTGTGTGTGTGCAGGGAAGGCCCTGCCCCCGCTGCAGGCAGACCACACACAGATACACACACACACACACACACACAGACACAGGCACACAGACACACACACACACACACAGAGGAGGGGCTGTGTGTGTGCAGGGAAGGCCCCGCCCCTGCTGCAGGCAGACCACACACAGATACACACACACAGACACACACACACACACACACACACACAGAGGAGGGGCTGTGTGTGTGCAGGGAAGGCCCTGCCCCCGCTGCAGGCAGACCACACACAGATACACACACACACAGACACACACACACACAGACACACACACACAGAGGAGGGGCTGTGTGTGTGCAGGGAAGGCCCCGCCCCTGCTGCAAGCAGACCACACACACACACAGACACACACACAGACACACACACAGACACACACAGAGGAGGGGCTGTGTGTGTGAAGGGAAGGCCCCCCCGCACCCCCACCCCCCCCCCCCCGCTGCAGGCAGACCACACAGACACACACACACACACACACAAATCCCTGGTCCAGAACTCTGATTTAGGGTGCAAATGTATTGCATTTAAATATTGATTTACACTTCATATTCATATTTATGCACCCTTTTTCTTGCAGCGCGGGCACTCACAACGGACGTTGTGGTGTCAGCCACAAGGCAGACTTTTTACAGACTACCAGTCCACACAGACCTCAGGTAAGTCCAGAAAATAATAAAAATAATAATAAAATAAAAAGTTGGTTTTCTTTTTTTATTAAACGGTTTAACATACATACGCAGACACGCACGGTCACAGACACTCGGTCACAGACACTCGGTCACAGACACTCACATCGGTCACAGTCTCTCACGTCGGTCACAGTCTCTCACTCTCTGTATCAGTCACTCTCTGTCAGTCACTCTCTGCGTCAGTCACTCTCTGTGTCAGTCACTCTCTGTCTCAGTCACTCTCTCACTCTCTCTCTGTGTCAGTCACTCTCTCTCTCTCTGTGTCAGTCACTCTCTCACTCTCTGTGTCAGTCACTTTCACTCTCTCACTATCTGTGTCAGTCACTCTCTGTGTCAGTCACTCTCTGTCTCAGTCACTCTCTCATTCTCACTCTGTGTCAGTCACTCTCACTCTCTCTGTCAGTCACTCTCACTCTCTGTGTCAGTCACTCTCCCACTCTGTGTCAGTCACTCTCTCACTCTGTGTCAGTCACTCTCTCACTCTGTGTCAGTCACTCTCTCACTCTGTGTCAGTCACTCTCTCACTCTGTGTCAGTCACTCTCTCACTCTGTCAGTCACTCTCTCACTCTCTGTCAATCACTCTCACTCTCTGTGTCAGTCACTCTCACTCTCTTACTCTCTGTGTCAGTCACTCTCACTCTCGCACTCTCTGTGTCAGTCACTCTCACTCTCTGTGTCAGTCACTCTCTCACTCTGTGTCAGTCACTCTCACTCTGTGTCAGTCACTCTCTCACTCTGTGTCAGTCACTCTCTGTGTCAGTCACTCTCTCACTCTGTGTCAGTCTCTCTTTCTCTCTGTGTCAGTCACTCTCTCACTCTCTCTCTCTGTGTCAGTCACTCTCTCACTCTCTGTGTCAGTCACTCTCACTCTCTGTGTCAGTCACTCTCACTCTCTCACTCTCTGTGTCAGTCACTCTCTCACTCTGTGTCAGTCACTCTCACTCTGTGTCAGTCACTCTCTGTGTCAGTCACTCTCTCACTCTGTGTCAGTCACTCTCTCACTCTGTGTCATTCATAAACTTAAAATCAGAGACACAACATAAAACACAGGCAGAGCTCAGTGCTACATCCATTGGCTATCATTCATAAACTACAATGTTTGTACTTAAATGTATCATGTGACAACATGCAGTGACCTCACAGTACTCTGGAGTTCCGCCAATGCCTGGTGAACAGGTGTTCATAAGATGCTGGTCAGTTGTATATCAGCTCTTTGAGAAGATGGATTACCGCAAGGCATTTCCCTGGAAGATGCCTTTTGTAGTCTTTTTTCTTCTTTATTCTCTCTTTCTTAATGGATTGTTTTTCTGGTTTCCGTGAGTATCTGCTTATAATAATGCTTTAACCCTACAATAGTATGCATTTTAAATTCAAGTCTTACAGAGACATTAGGGGCCACTTTGGAAGCAGCCATCTTGCTTATCTAATGTACAATAAGAGACTCCTCTTCATGCTAAAAAATACAATAGAGGGAGGAGACCGTTTATAATGTTAGTTTTCTTAGATAAACCATGGTCTGCACAGTGGGAAGAATTACTCGACCCAACGATGTCTCATCTTTGCCCCTTTTACCTCTACCGCCCTGTCATGTCCCTTGAACCTTTTTCACTAACCTCTTTATACCTATTAAAAAAAAACATCACATTACATTATCTACATGTATGTTACTGACTCCAGAGGCACTTCCCCTCCCTGGCTGCACTTTAATGAACGCACTTGTACACCTGCTGTCTGCAAATCTCCCAATGTACCACTTAGATTGTAAGCTCTCCGTGGCAGGGCCTCCCTTAGCGTCTGTTGTCATTTACTTGCTTCTCTTATCCCCACTATTTGTACTTTATTTTCCTTGTATATTGTAATTTTGTAAAGCGCTGCATACACTGTTGGTTGGCACTATATATATAAAAAAAAATCAAGTATTCATACCGTTAAAATATTAAGTTATATTTAAGGATCTCACAATAGAACTGAAATGAAACTAAATACCCATGTAATATTTTTCTCATTTAGATGTATGTGGCTGGCGAATCATTTCTCCATGGTTTTCCCTGCCACAGCAGCTGTGACTTTCCTCCTGAAGATAATATTGCTTCTGAATATGTGCTGTACAGCTTCCGGCACTGATTGGAAAGGTAAGTTATTTGATAACATGAAGCACAATTGATCTTGTTAGTTACCATTTTAATGTTCAAATATTCCAGAGAACCGCACAAGATATATTAGTTATTTAAA
The DNA here is from genome assembly GCF_040206685.1 of Ascaphus truei. NCBI lineage: Eukaryota > Metazoa > Chordata > Amphibia > Anura > Ascaphidae > Ascaphus > Ascaphus truei. The sequence goes on along the minus strand of NC_134484.1, from coordinate 242,215,770 downwards.
TACCTAACACTTGAAAATGACCAATGGATGGTGCATAATCTCTGTTTAAATAGATGTGATGTATAATGTAGAAGATAATACCAGCATAAGATCCTGACTAGTTGGTGCAAGAACGTTTGCTCATTCAGTCGCACGTGTAGAAAGGTTTCTCTGTTTAGTGAATTGAGACATTTGCTTTTTCTTTCTAAGTCAGTTGTACATAAAGTACACTCGGGACAAGTTTAATTTTTTTTTCTTCAGGGTTAAAACAGCTTTTGTATTTAAATTTCCAAACAAGAGCATATTTACAAAATGGTAGCACGCTATCATCTACCTTAGGGCCCCTTCATTTGAATGGGCTACTTTTGACCAATTTATTTAAATTGGTACTTAAGTGCTTAGCACCACAATGTACATTTCAAACAAGTAAATAAAACGTTTGAATGTCAAAAGAAAAGAATTGAATATTTCTTCTGTGGCTTCCCTTCTGTCTTTTGATAAACCACTTTTTTATCTCCCGTTTCTATCTATCTGTTGTTAACATTGACTTCTTCTCATGTAGTTTTTCTGAGCTCTGTCACACACTCCCTCTTAATAGTTACACAAGTTTTTGTTCTTAGTGTTAACTCTAAATCGGTGAAATCGCTGATATACTAATATCTAGGAAGAGTAACTCTGTTTCATTCAATATTACAGGATCACGCTGCAGAGACCCGGTATCCAGCAGGAAAGTATGATATTTTAATAGTCTTTGGTAGTGACATATTAGAAAATATTCCTAAAATATTTGAGGCAAAAAGGTACAACGTCCAATGTAACATTATTCATAACCACTTTCCACTAGACTTAAAATTATGAACAAAAATGTCTTATGTCCTTTGTACTAAATGCTGTGTAAATGTCTGCTTTCATGTATATTCTGATGTCTTGTATACATTACTCGTCTAAATTCTATTGCAGAAATAAAATAATTACTTTTTATACTAATTGCTAACAAGTTACATACATTATGACTGTGCAGTCATTCAAAGAAGAAATGCCCCACACAATATGCATTACACGTCAGTGAATATTATAAAAAGAAAAGTGAACAGCTACACAAAAGATTTTAGTTTCATGCCACCAAATTCTTCTTATGTAATAAAGGTCTAACGCAGTGTTTTTTTTAACTGGGGTTCCTGGGAACACTTGGCACCGCTAAAGGTTTTCCTGCAATTTTCAGGTCATTTGAAATATGTACCAAATACAGAAGCGTTTACAATAGATCCTTTTTTTTAAACAAATCTATTGTATCTGCCATCACAGCCTCCATGGGTAATGAATGCCACATTGTAACTGCCCTTACTGTAAAGAACCCTTTCCTTTGTTGCTGGTGAAATCTCCTTTCCTCCAACCTTAAGGGATGGTCCCGAGTCCTTTGTACTGAAGGCTACAATATTACTGGGTTGTCGACAACACATTTCCGAGTAACATTTTAGTATTGTAGCAATTTACTCTTTGTTTTTACTATTCAGACCCCATTGGTGGCATTAATAGTAGCCATGAATACATATGGGTAAAACTTGAACACAAGTGAGCGAATATGGCAAATTCTGGGCATTCACACTTGAGCTGACATAAAATGAAGATATAAAACTTTTCCAGAAATTACAATGGTATATTTTTAGCCAATACAGTCAGATAGAAATGGCAAAAATTAGTGAATACACTGGTGGATTTTGTCAAACTAGGGGAATATTGTATTTTATTGTATGTCTTTATTTGTATAGCGCTATTAATGTACATAGCGCTTCACAGTAGTAATATACGGGGTAATCATAAAAATAACAAATAATAAATAGATATAAATAACATGTCCTGGGAATAAGTGCTTCAGACAAACTTAACATTTAGGAAGAGGAGTCCCTGCTCCGAGGAGCTTACAATCTAATTGGTAGGTAGGAGGAATGTACAGAGACAGTAGGAGGGCATTTTGGTAAGTGCTTCTGCAGTGGGGCCAAGCTTTATGTATCGTGTCTAGTAATATCTACGGTGCTGCTCATTTGCTTCTTTAAGCAAGTGTGTCTTAAGGTGGGTCTTAAAGATGTATAGAGTAAGTGCTAGTCGGATATCGAGGGGAAGGGCATTACAGAGGTGTGGGGCAGTCAGTGAGAAAGGTTTAAGGCAGGAGAGGGCTTTAGATACAAAGGGGGTAGAGAGAAGACATCTTTGAGCAGAAAGCAAGAAGAATATTGGCAAATTGCAAGTTTTGCGAAAATGTGAACAGATAAAACCAATAGTCCTCCAACATTTTGTGAATGAATGGGCATGTTCAGGAATCAAACTGTGGTAGGTTTGCACAACGGTTTGCAAATTATGTGTGCATGGGGAAAAGGCCATCTTGAATGTCTCACAAATTATAACAGTGCGGTTCAATCCCAGAGAAAACCTACAACTAAAAGTGGACGGATTGCAGCTAATGTGACTACCTTTTATTTCCTTAGAACTACGCAAAAGAAGAACTGGATTTGCGAGTAAAAGAAATCTGGAATTATTTCTTATTCGGAGCCAGCCTCACTGTCCACTCACTATTACTGCTCCTGTACTCTGGGATATATATTTTTTCAAATTACAAAGGGCCCTATGGACCAGAAATGTGCTGCACGTATCCTTTGTAGTAAATTGAAGTGTGTGTGTGCTGGGCTTTTAATTGGAAAATAATTAGAAGTGGTTTTACACCAACCCCAGGGATCCGTAGCCAGGTTATGTTTTAGAAACAACCAACATACTCTGTTCAACATATGCAATTTAAAGTGCATCCTCGTGTGTGTTCATTCCCTGATTGTTCCTCACAACTTCTTTGGCCAGTGTTCACTGAGGAAACTGCTGCTCTGAATGCCATTTAATTAACACAGAGCAGGGATACAGACAGCCTCATTCAGAATTATTGCATGCTATTGCCATTCTTTTGAACTTTGTATGGTGATGTCTTGTCTCATCCAGAAAAGTTAGGTTTGCGCTGGGCATGGCAAATTCAATACAATAATAATAATAATAATATGTATTAATGTAGAATACGAATATTTCTTAGAATTGTATTTCTGTATAGCAGGCACTGTTAACAATACAAGCACGGATTGATGGAATAAGAAGGATAACGACACCAAAAACAAGTGGAGCACTTCAAGATAATATGGAGCAAGATCCTTTAATAGGGCGAGGTAGTGGGTATTCAAATGAAACGGGTGTTCTTTGCATAAGAACAGCACATCAATAAATATTCCACATTCAGGGTTTTAATCGTTCTAATAATGCAATATATTAAAGTATAATGCATGCATCGGAACAATAGAAATAACACTTATTGTACTTTAACAAACTGAATAATGAAACTCTTACAGTCCCTTCTCCTGGTGGTGGTATATGACAAAAAAAGAGAAGAGCACCAGATATAGAGGCAGAGGTTAATCACGGAGAAAGAAGAACATATTTACTAACATACACCGAAGTCTGATGTGCAGGTTAAAAATGCACTGTAGCTGTCTTAAGTAAAGGGGTTAAATGTAAATAATGAAACTAGGGTATTATTGTCCTATAAAAGCTGCCTCCCAGTAGTTCCTAGTCTTCATCAGTCATTCATAAAAAATATATATTTTAATCAACAATATATATTTTCCTTAATGATGGCACTTAGAATTTGTGTTGTTTCTATCACGCTAATCAGCATCCCCTTATCCACATGTTACCTTGCAGCTAAATACCGAATAATAATAATTGGAACGTTCCACCATGTGGCAGTAGGGCCTCATGGTGTGGTCATTGAGAGTCCCAAAGAGCGGGTAAGGCTTTTATATTTATTTAACGAAAAAAGACGGTGCAAAACAGCGCTAAAAAAATATAAATAATGACAATACTTGAAATAAATATTGCAGGCAGCCTGGCAAATACTGACTGTACAGTCAGAAAATGAACCATAGAGAAAAGAAAGAATTGCCGGCGCCAAATCAGTCCTTTAAATAATAATAAATCCGAATAAAGACCAAACCGTCTCTTGCAAAGTCCCAAAAGTGTCCTTGAGCAAACAGGCAGTGAAGGGGTCAATGAACGGCTCACACCAAATAATAGTGCAATATGTAAAAAAGAGAAGAAACCAAACAGATAATGGTGCAGTACACCAAAAAAGTTGACATTAAAACATTAAAAACTCACACATGACAATCATAACAAACAATGACAGACAGACACTAGCAAGACTATAATCCTAACAAAAAGCTATTTATTAACATTGAAATACTGGGTTCCGGAGGATACAGCACTTAAGTCCAGAGGGGTAAAATTGAAACCCTACTTACAGGACAGTAGATGGTAAAAGCAGTAAAGCTGAAGATCGCTCAGGTGCTCCTCTCTGATGATAACTGGAGCTCCTTTAGGTATTGACTCGTGTGGGGGATGGATGTTGAGTCGCACGAAAACCGGAACTTCCTGGTGGATGTGACGTCACATGCTGCGGTGTTACTGAAATCGCTGCTCCTCTTCCTCTCCTTTCCCCCCACAGCCTACACAACTGCTGCCAATATCCTCCTCAACCAAACAGACAGTTCTAAAAACAGAATAATCTCCCAACGACGTTTCATGCACATACGTGCACTTCTTCAGGGAGTGTGTGTTTGGTCTTTATTCGGATTTATTATTATTTAAAGGACTGATTTGGCGCCGGCAATTCTTTCTTTTCTCTTTTATATTTATTGGTTTTATTTTCCACAGCAAATAAACATAAGGCACACCGTCCCTTTACGGCAAACACAAAACATAAAAAATAACACCTACTCCACAGTAGGGAGGCTAACTACACAGTATAAAGCCAACTGCAAGTTGGCCGACTAAACCGGTTACCAGCTTTAAAGAACAGATTCTTGTATGTAGAATTAAGAACAATTTCTTATCTGTTTAGTTGGGACTTCTGTCCTAAGAGCACATTCAGGCAATCTTTCAGGATCCCGCAGACAGGACAGCTCTGGTATATGAGAAAACCCACCTGCTACCAGCATTAGCCTCCTTATCAAGCTGGCTGACAGCCGTGTTAGTGCAGCCCTAATTGCTCAAGTAGCTCTAACTGGGTTAACCTTCTGACTGCTGGTTTCAGCAGTCACAGGGTTGTTTCCCAGGCATATTCACCAGCAAGTGACTTCACCCTATCACACACCCAAATCAGGCCTGTGCTGATTGTATAGCTGCTGGGTTCTTGTGTTATTCGTGTAACATGCAATGTGGAAAGTGCTGCAAAAAGTGGAATAAAGCAAACAACTAATATACTATTGGTGTATAACACCAGCATTTGGCCCAATTGCCATCTTATCTTTTACAGTGCCCACTGTAGGGTATGTAGTGTCAGTGGCTACAGAGGACTATGAAATAGTAAGGCACAAAATTGAGTAACAGTAAGTAATGAAATAACTCACTTGTTGATCATCTGGAGATCCAGGTGCTGTCGGCGTGCTCCTACCGAAAGGAATCAGCATAGGAAGGGTCGTGACCCTTCCTTGGCTCAGTCTCCAACTCATTTATTTGGAATTGTACTGTATTTTTCTATATTCAGTGTGTAGAGCGTATTCAACCGAAGTACATGAGGGATACACAGCATATATAGACACTGAGTTAGCGGCAGCAGAATAATACACATGGAAGTATACTGTACATTACAAATAAATATACTAATACATTGCGTTTTCCTTTTAGGTCGTGTCTGGGGTATCAAATTTACCCAGTGTAAACCTGTGTAAAGATGTGACTATTGAAATACCAGGTAAAAATCACAATATTATTTTTAATGCAACAAAGAAAGGAAGAAACTGGAACAACTCTCGCCTCTTAGTGCATGAGAAGAATTTGAGAACATTTTGAAAATACAGTGGCGCAGGGGGCATCTGTGAGGACCTGATGTGAAAACTGATCCAGAATATTTGGTCTAATGACGAGACTAATGAAATAGCCCCAAATAGGAGAGGTCCACTTTAGGGCACAACTGGCTGTCATGACTGATAACACAATCTTTATTGGTCTAATTAAATAAGCCAAACTATTAAGATACTTACTGGTGAGCTGTGAAGTAATTCATTAAAAGTATGGGAGGAAGATGGGAAAGGAGTATAACATACAAACAGCGTGATGTGGGTGAAAGTTGGACTCACTTGCCAATCGGTTACTTCGTAGATACACCATGTGGCAACGTGTGGTAATGTGGAATTAGCTCACCAGGATCTTTATAGTTTGGCTTATTTCATTCGACCAATAAAGATGACGTTTTATTACTGTAATTATGACAGCCAGGCGTGTGTAACGCTGCTCACTGCAGGACAGGATACGGACCCGCATGGCAGAGGTAGGAAGTAGTACACCGACCTTGGACTGGGATCTTAGGCCTGGGATGCAGGGGAAGACAGGTTCGGTTCCGGGGAAGGTGCAGGTACAGGTAAGGGGAAGGCTCAGGACTCGGGTATCGAACAGATCCCTTATAGCATTCTCTCAAGTGGACCTCTCCTATTTGGGTGATAGTCTCTGCATTAGCCTCCAAATATTTCTTATACATTTATTTTCACATGAAAAATCCTTACTCAATTTCGGAGAAGCGGGAAAAGGCCATTCTGAAAATTGTGTGCAGCTTAATCATTGATTGTAGCAAAGTTGTCTATATATCACTTCTGCTAGAAACTTACTTTGTGTTGAGCAACAGACTAGAAACAAATTGCACATTAATGTGACACAATAATTATAAAGTGTTCTTCTTATTCCAGACATTAACGAGCCGGAACCAAACATCAAGATGGTCCAAGTTTGTCAAAATTCTGACAATATATTAGAACTGTAAACCTTTAACCTTCTTTATTAAATACGTTAAGATAAGTAGATATGTCGTGTGTTTTGGTGTATTTTATTGTTATTGGCTACAGAATAATCTATGAGATCATATTGTTTGAAATCCTAGTGATCTTGTAAAGCAGGGATCACAGGCTCTTTTTTCTAGTGGAGATCCCATTCTGGGCTCCTGTGGATGAACGGAAGAGGACTCCTCATCACTGACTCGGTGATCACGTAAATCGCACTGTGCCGGAGGGGCTGGAGCGCTCTGGTGCTGCCGCCCGTCCTGCTCTCAAACAGTTAATAAAAAACCTGTCACTGTCCAAAAGAAGCGCTGTGAGTTTATTTCATTCGTAGGGAGGGGAGTGGGGCTCTAGGGCCTGCACTGATCCCATTACTGTTATGATTTGTTATCATCAATGGGTCTGGAAAGGATATGTAACACTGTCCAGCCACTTTGATGATGTCGATGACCAAATATGGCTATATCCCCCCCCCCCCCTCCTGATGTAGAGCCCCATATAAGGTCATATACATCATTAAGATGAAGGAAAAACAGCCCTGCTTACCTTCACTTGGGACACGGATCCCGACGGAGATGCAGAGACAACTGCAGACTGCGTCACAGCTCATCTGAAAGGTGAATATCATCGGCCTTCCTCTCCCTGCAGATGGCCCATTAAAGTGAAGGATTCACGCTGCGGTGTCCCATTCAAAAGTGGGGAACCCCGAAGTGTTAATCCTTTAGGCCGGCAAGATTTGCTGTCCCTGTGGCCACAGGTTTCCCTGTTTTTTTCCTGCGGTCACAAGGACAGTGTGACGAGTGCTCACCACAAACAAGGCGGGACTGTGAGGCCGAGGTAGGGATGTTGATAGCCACCGACCAACAACCGAGCAGCCACGTGTACAGAGTGGAGGTGATATAGCCGGGTCAGGGCAGGAGAGGTCAGGTAGGTCGAGGGTCCCTGCCATAGTCTGGGATTGGAGAGTGTAGAGTCGTCGTATATCTATAGCCGTGGTCGAGGAGAGAGTGTAAGTTCAGAAGCGAGCCGAGATCAAGAAAGCCGAGAAGACAGGAGAAGTACGAGCTGAGGTCACAACAGGAAGGCAAGACAAGGCAAGGCAAGAACCAACAAGTAACTTGAGGTAAGCACAAGACACATAAACCAATGTTTATGCTCAGCCAGTTTGAGAGAGGACTGGCTGGGCATATATAGGACAGACAGCCAATGATGAGGGAGTAGAGACGTATGACTCCAAGAATTGGCACTAAGATTACTGCCTGGATCATCTCCAATAAAATAATTAAATAGCTTTGGCCTTTGTGTTACCCACCATCATATATGTAGGGCTGCATATATAAAGGTGCAAACATTTTCTTACCTCCCTCAACTCGCGGGCAGTGCCCAACAGAGCAACAAATATCCACTGGGATTAGTTTACCGCTGGGACTAAATTAAGTAACTAACAGAAGAATTTCAACCACTGTCATAAAAAAGACTGGAATTGGACAGCGAATGCATAAGAATAGCATTGGGCAGCCAGGGAGAGATTTGAGCAGTGCCAGCAGATGCTAGAATTTGACAACGAGCCCTTAAAGGAGAAGATGGCAGGTCTGGCGGATAAGCCTTTTTCCTTTTAGACATTGAGGGGATTGCAAACAGCACTAGAAGTCAAATTGCTGGCTATTTTCTTTTATATGTATTGAAAGAAGCAGGTTACTAGTGAGAAATGTTATTGGGCCCTTAAGGGCATAGAGGAGAGACATTAGCCAGTTTCCTGGGAGAAGGGAAAGAAAATGCAAAAATGCTAAAAACATGAAGGGAAAAGCACAAAGCCAGTGGGAGATGCCTCAGGTAGACATGGGAAGGGATCACTATCAGACATCACAACTCAAAGCAATATGCAAAATTATAGTGGTGATATGCCCGAGTAAGGGTAATAGTTACATAGTTACATAGCAGATGAAGTTGAAAAAAAGACATACGTCCATCAAGTTCAATCTATGCTAAATTTAGACAACAGATACGTTATCCTATATTGTACTTGCAATATACAGTTGTGTGGAAAAGAAAGTACACACTTTGAATTCTATAGTTTTACATATCGGGACATAATAATAATCATCTGTTCCTTAGCAGGTCTTAAAATGAGGTAAATACAACCTCAGATGAACAACAACACATGACATATTACACTGTGTCAGGATTTATTTAACAAAAGCCATGTGTGAAAAACTAAGTATACCTTATGATTCAATAGCTTGTAGAGCCACCTTCAGCAGCAATAATTTGAAGTAAACGTTTTCTGTATAACTTTATCAGTCTCTCACATCATTGTGGAGGAATTTTGGCCCACTCTTCTTTACAACTTTGCTTCAGTTCATTGAGGTTTGCGGGGCATTTCTTTATGCACAGCTCTCTTAAGGTCCAGCCACAGCATTTCAATCGGGTTGAGGTCTGGACTTTGACTGGGCCATTGCAACACCTTGGTTCTTTTCTTTTTCAACCATTCTGTTGTAGATGTGCTGGTGTGCTTGGGATCATTGTCCTATTGCATGACCCAATTTCGGCCAAGCTTTAGCTGTCGGACAGATGGCCTCACATTTGACTCTAGAATACTTTGGTATACAGAGGAGTTCATGGTCGACTCAATGACTGCAAGGTTCCCAGGTCCTGTGGCTGCAAAACAAGCCCAAATTATCACCCCTCCACCACCGTGCTTGACAGTTGGTATGGGGTGTTTGTGCTGATATGCTGTGTTTGGTTTTCGCCAAACATGCCGCTGTGCATTATGGCCAAACATCTCCACTTTGGTCTCGTCTGTCCAAAGGACATTGTTCCAGAAGTCTTGTGGTTTGTTCAGATGCAACTTTGCAAACTTAAGCCGTGCTGCCATGTTCTTTTTAGAGAGAAGAGGCTTTCTCCTGGCAACCCTTCCAAACAAACCATATTTGTAATTGTACTGTCATGAACTTTAACATTTAACATGCTAACTGAGGCCTGTAGAGTCTGAGATGTAACTCTTGTTTTTTTTGCAATTTCTCTGAGCATTGCACGGTCTGACCTTGGGGTGAATTTTCTGGGACGTCCACTCCTGGGAAGATTGGCAACTGTCTTGAATGTTGTCCACTTTTGAATAATCTTTCTCACTGTAGAATGATGGACTTTACATTTTTGGAAATGGCCTTATAACCCTTCCCAGATTGATGGGCAGCAACAATTGCTTCTCTAAGATCATTGCTGATGTCTTTCCTCCTTGGCATTTTGTTTACACACACCTGAATGATCCAGACCAGCAAACTGCTAAAACTTCGGCTTTTATAGGGGTGGTCACACTTGCTGATGATCAATTAATCAAGGGCATTTGATTAGCAGCACCTGTCTGCTACTTAGCATCTTAATTCCTATGGAAGCAGTAAGGGTGTACTTAGTTTTTCACACACAGCTTCTCCATTTTGGCTTTATTTTTGTTAAATAAATTATGACAGTGTAATATGTCATGTGTTCTTCAGCTGAGGTTGTATTTACCTAATTTTAAGACCTACTAAGGAACAGATGATTGTTATTATGTCCTGATATGTAAAACCATAGAATTCAAAGAGGGTGTACTTTCTTTTTCACACAACTGTATTTATCAAGAAGGCAAACAAAAACCCCAGTGAAATATCATCAAATTATATTTCAGAAGGGGAAAAATAAATTCCTTCCTGACTCTAAAAATGAAATTACTCCCTGGATCAAAACCCTTCCCATATTTACTTATTTGTTATATCCATGTATACCTTTCCTTACTAAATAGATGTCCAAACTTTTTATGAACATATCTATTGTTCTGGCCCTATAGCGCCTTGTAACTAAGGAGTAGGGTCAGGCAGGTTAACACACTCCCTTTAGATGCACACTATGTCCTTTCTTTGTGTTCTTTTATTGCAAAGAAACAATAACAACAGATGAGGGAAACTGTGGGTGAGTGGCATATGTGGGGGAGAGGTAAATTAAAAATGCTTTGTATGGGAGAGGTAGTAAGAGGTGTGTACTCACAGACTGCTGGATCCACACAGGATATAGTTTGGACTCACTATAAAACCATGGTTTTTGGGAGAATCTACTGTAACAGGGGTCTGTGCTGTAGCTACTAGGCAACATACAAACCAGGGAGGGAACTGACATGAATCATTTAACAGGGAGAAATACTCATCTAATTTCAGGGCAAGTGTGTTGGCATCAGGAGAGCAGAGAAAAAAACATAATCCTGTTCCAGGACACTCCCCGTCTGGTATCAGTAGATACCACTATACCTAATATAAATGTGGAACATAATAAATATAACAGTGTACATGAAAGTCCATGTCCACATAACGGACGGTACCGGCCGGTACCATTGGGCTCCAAAGTTCTTTGGTGTCCCAGGTGTCAAGATAGATGCACCAGTTCCGGATAACTGGGTGCCCCCACACAACAAAGAAAGCCTGTTTGCTTAACCCCATACAATGATAACTATATAATGATGTTGTAAGGCGGTGCAGGAGGGATTAGAATGGTTTACTGTATGTACAACAACTATGTGACTCCCAAAAGGGATCACGCGAAAGAGTCCCTCTCAGATTGCACTCGTGCCTTATAATGGGGTATATTAGGAAAAAATAGCTCACAGTATCATACTCAAACAAATATCAAGACTATAAGAGCTATGGATGGTTCCGGGAGACCCCACTAAATATATATATAAAAAAATAATAGTAACATTTTATTAACACATGTATAATTGACAACGTGAATAATCTATGTACAATGTAAATAAAATCCCCTCAGTGAAGATGGACCAAATACAGTGATATCAGTGGTATAATGAAATTAAAGGTAACCCTACAAAGTCGCATGGATATAACCAATGTTAGCCTGGGTTATTACACACGCAGAACTTGCATGAATATATGTGGCTGAACAATAGCAGCGGCAGAGAACCTGACAACATTATAACCTCCAACAAGCTAGGAGGCAATTGATGATAGATGGTGTATGATGGTATGAAGGGTCAGGGCCTCCAACAGGGTGGGACAAAAGGTACTGGCATCCCAGGCCTCGTGAGTCTGGGGGCCCGGGCTCCCTGTGCGGCCTTGCCCCTCGATAAATCCCATCGCCCGGTCACCACTGGCTACCAGGATTTAGCGCGCTCGCGATCCGCCAGGCAGCGCGCTTGTCTGCACCAAGAAAAAAAAGGAAAAACCTTCCCCCTCTCGATTGGCTGGCGCGTGTTGGCACGATGCCAGGATTTTTTTCCGCCTGCAGCAAGCTCTATACGAGCTTGCAAAACGAATCCCGCCTCTTCCTGCATGGAGCAAGTAAGTTAACTACTGCTCCATGTCTCCCTTGCCTCCTGCTCCGATTTCCCTCACCCCCTCCAATTGCCCCCCCGCTCCGATTCCCCCCTCCGAGAGAGTGTCTGAGTGTGTGTGTGTGTCTGAGTGAGAGTGTGCGTGTGTCTGAGTGTGTGCGTGTCTGAGTATCTGAATGTGTGTGTGTGTGTCTGAATGTGTGTGTGTGTGTCTGAATGTGTGTGTTTGTCTGAATGTGTGTGTCTGAATGTGTGTGTGTGTCTGAATGTGTGTGTGTGTGTGTGTGTATGTGTGTGTCTGAATGTGTGTGTGTGTGTGTAGGTGTGTGTCTGAATGTGTGTGTGTGTGTGTGTCTGAATGTGTGTCCGAGTGAGTGTCCTATTGAGTGTCTGAATGAGTATCCGAATGTGTGTCTGAGTCTGTGTGTGTGTTATCAAAAGAACGGAGGGACACTTGGGCGCATATAAATGATATGAAGTGAGTGGTATACAAAGTAATCTTCAAATGAGCATTTACAACAAGGTAAGTATATAAAACAAAAAAATATTTATAAAAATATAGTAAAATTAACACAACTGTACCGAGAGTGTCTGAGAGAGAGGGTGTCTGAGAGAGAGAATGTGTCTGAGAGAGAGAGTGTCTGAAAGAGAGAGTGTCTGAAAGAGAGTGTCTGAGAGAGAGTGTCTGAGAGAGAGAGTGTCTGAGAGAGAGAATGTGTCTGAGAGAGAGTGTCTGAGAGAGAGAGTGTGTATCTGAGAGAGAGTGTCTGAGAGAGAGTGTGTCTGAGAGAGGGAGTGTCTGAGAGAGAGAGCGCGTCTAAGAGAGAGAAATCTTTACATCGGCGACCCTGGCGTGTAGCATTGCAATAGTATGATCGTGTTCTCGGCTCCTAGGCGCTCAAGATATCGGACGTGGATCTGGATCATACATAGGGGTACCTTTTTGCCCACTGTCCAAAATGCCAGCAGTCCCGTTACAGAGTCACTTATCTCAAAGGTTAACTTGCAGAGCAGGAGAACTTTGTCCGGCTCCCCGATCAACCTTCAGGTTTCCTGTTGCCGTCTCTGGAGGATATCGTGATCTTACTCTGAGCGCCCACTTTGACCCATCTTGATTGGTCTCTTTTTGGGGTCGACCCCTCTTCTTGCGCTTCCGCTGGTCCCGCCCGCAGACCCAATCTCGTTAGAAAGCTGGAGGCCTCGCTTGGATCCTTGATTGAGACTTGAGTGCATTCTTTGAGGACTATGAGGCGGAAGGGGAAGCCCCAGCGATATCTGATGCCAGCGTTGCACAGGATTTTGTGATCTTCTTTAGGTTGCTGCGTTTTTGTAGCGTGATTGCAGCCAGATCTGGGAACAGCTGTAGTTTTATGGAGTCAAATTCAATAAACTCCCGATTCCTGGCCACCGTCATGATTGATTCTTTTGTTCTGTAATAATAAAACATATAAAACACCCACAAGCTCATATTGAACACCCAAAATAACCACAACACATATATAAGCGTATAAGTGTCACAGAGTCTGATTGAAGCTTTTATTAACCTGTACATTACCAGGAAAAGCACTCTGTATTTGATTTGTCACAATCATACTGCAAGCAAGCAAGTTCCCCAGAGAGTGGGAGATGCTATGGAGTGAGCTTTTAACCATTTAAAAGTGGAAGGGGGTGAGCTTAAATTAGGTAGGAGGTTGCCACCCTCCAATCAGCTAAGACCAGCTGAACAAGAATTGTAAGACATATAGAACACCCACAAGCTCATATTGAACCCCCAAAATAGACACAACATATATATAAGCATATAAGTGTCACAAAGGAGTGCTACTGAGCATGGCAATATACATTTAAAACCAGAGACGAACATGAAACACAGACAGAGCTCAATGCACATCCAGCGAAACTTTATACACGGTACAGTGCCTAAATATACATGTATTGATATCTATTAAATAAAATGGTCTTTTAGTTTAACATTTTGGCCAAATTGTTGTAAGCCCCTGAGCCACTGCACGGCAGACCAAATCTCAAGGGTCCTTACACTAATATAAATTCTTAATAACCTGTGCATTGCCAGGAAGAATTATTTATAATAAATCTGTCAATTAGTTGCAAAGTTCTAAGCCTGATTGAAGCTTTTATTAACCTGTACATTACCAGGAAAAGCACTCTGTATTAGATTTGTCACAATCACACTGCAAGCAGGCAAGATCCCCTGAGAGTGGGAGATGCTATGGAGTGAGCTTTTAACCATTTAAAAGTGGGAGGGGGTGAGCTTAAATTAGGTAGGAGGTTGCCACCCTCCAATCAGCTAAGACCAGCTGAACAAGAATTGTAAGACATATAGAACACCCACAAGCTTATATTGAACCCCCAAAATAGCCACAACATATATATAAGCATATAAGTGTCACAGAGGAGTGCTACTGTGCATGGCAATATACATTTAAAACCAGAGACGAACATGAAACACAGACACAGCTCAATGCACATCCAGCGAAACTTTACACTGGCGACACACTTTATTCGAGCTCGGCTAGTCCCACGAATTCGGGTATACCCGGGTGTATTGAGGTTTGTGACTGTTTTCTGCCCGAGTGCATTGAGGTATTTTCCAAGCAGGGATTGAAGCATTTTATTCCCCCTGGCTGCAATACTGCACAGTATATATATATATACTGCATTACAATTCATGAATTTATGCCATCTGGTAGACACGCGAAGCATTTCAGCCTATTAAATCCTAATCATTATCATTTAACAGATCAGCCGCCCATCAGCCAGGCATGAACCCAGGCTGGGAAGGCAAACGCAACGGGGCTTGTCAGAGGTGAGGAGCGGCGCATTCCAGGTATCTGCCAGGTACATACTGGGTATTTGCTCGAATAAAGTGTGTCGGTGCAGTATACACGGTACAGTGCCTAAATATACATGTATTGATATCTATTAAATAAAATGGTCTTTTAGTTTAACATTTTGGCCAAATTGTTGTAAGCCCCTAAGCCACTGCACGGCAGACCACACCTCAAGGGTCCCTACACTAATATAAATTCTTAATAACCTGTGCATTGCCAGGAAGAATGATTTATAATAAATCTGTCAAAATTAGTTGCAAAGTTCTAAGTCTGATTGAAGCTTTTATTCACCTGTACATTACCAGGAAAAGCACTCTGTATTAGATTTTTCACAATCACACTGCATGCAGGCAACTTCCCGAGAGTGGAAGATGCTATGGAGTGAGCTTTTATTTAATAGATATCAATACATGTATATTTAGGCACCGTACCGTGTAAAAAGTTTCGCTGGATGTGCATTGAGCTCTGTCTGTGTTTCATGTTCGTCTCTGGTTTTAACTGTAATAATGAAGGCACAGGATGACATCCCTCGCTTTGTCCCGATTAGAGACCCATGGTCTCAGGGCCCTATGCGCTCTATCCATTAGCATTTCAGATTCAGACAGATCAGGCATAGCATGATAAACAACCTTGATAGGAAGTCATTGAGGTCACCTACCTTCTCAGGTATGCCCCACACACGGATGTTTTTCCTCCGGGAGCAATTGTCCTGGTCTTCCTGCATCGCTCTGCCACTTGGTCTGTCATAGTGGCCATATCCTGCACTAGAGAGTCCTGCACCTCCCCGAACTCCGTGACCCTGGCCTCAAATCAGAAGTTTGCTCCTCCACATGGGCCAGATCCCCCCGGAGGTTCTTTTACAGATTTTCGAATTTCCAGTTGAAACGCAGATTTTAGTTTTTCGTACAAGTCACCTATATCCTGCTCGGTGGAACTCAGGGGACCGAAGGCCTCCTCCATTTCTGACTCCCCCTCTCCCTGCGTCCCAATGCTTTCTTGGCTTGCCTGTACCTGCCTGGGCTGCTTTCCGAAGAAATCCGACGTGCTGGCCCGGGGGAGGTTTTTCTTAACCTTGGAAGACATACTTTTGGACGTACTTAGAGCTGTGAGGCATTTTTTGGAGGGGGATTAGTGGGTTGGCTGTTGCTGGAATTATCGCTGAATAGTGGTTAGATGCGGGGGGTTCTGGGGCTGAGCTATCGGATTAGGCGGCCATCTCACTCCTTGACGCGCATGCGCGTAGCACGGTCATTTTGTACATTTGGTTGCTAGGACTTATATACTTTTATTAAACTTGTTTTTTTGGGTGTTGGTTTTGTTTTTTTTTGTGGTTTTTGATAGATCTTGTTGTCAGGGGAGATTACTGCAGGGGTCCCCCCATCCGTGAGAGGCCCCAGCCGGTAGTCTATGTGGCAGGGGGAGACGCAGGGCCCCCGCGCTCTGGCGGCACAACCGCAGAGCGCTGAACCAAATTGGCCGCCGCCCCCCTCAGTGCAGCTTATCGGCAGTTCCCTACATACAGCGCTGCTGCTGTTGCTGGTCCGACGGGGATGAGGTAAGGTGACGGAGGCACGATCACGTGGCTTCGGCGGCAGGGGGGCCCGGAGGCAGGGACTTTCTCTGCTGCTCGCGCTCACTTCTCGCCAACGGAGCCGGCGGCCGGGTCTGAGGGGTAAGTGTATGTTGGGGGGGTTGCACCGTGGGCCCTCAGGGGTTAGTTGGCTCCTCCGAGTCAGGGAACTTATTTCCCTGTAATGGCCTCACTTACTGCCACCTCATCCCCCCTTCCTCACGGAGCAGCGGCAATCATCTGGTTTCAGGGCCAGACCAGATCAGGGATCAGATTGGTGCTCCCATGTCGCCTGCACCCACAGATGGAGACCTCAGTCACCGGGGGGATGAACTCAGCACTGACCTCCTAATGTTGCAGTGGGCCCAATCTCCCAATGTTGCGGTGGGCCCAATCTCCCAGGGTGGAGTGAAGCCCTCTGCTCCAGTGCTGCTTCTCCGAGGTAGAAAATGGCCACCGAACTACCAGTGCTCCTGTCGCCCTCGCGGATCGGGCAGACAGAGTGTCCCTCGGGATCACTTGCGTGGATGGCGGGGGGTGATTTTTGGGCTCTGCTGTGCAATCCACTGGGCTCTTTCCCACCCTCGGCCAGATCAAGTTGGGATCCGAACACTGGTTTAAATACTGTGCGGGTCCGGCAGCCATTTTAAAATGTTCTTGTGGCCAGGTTAGAGACGGGCCTGCAGGCCTCAGGTAAATACCTAGTTCACACCCTCAGGTGACTCCAGCCAGGTGCATGGAAAGACTCTCAGGAGCCACACTTCTTTCCCTGTGTTGATTTTGGGTGATTTCCCCCTGGTTTTTAGGGGTACAAACTCCTTGATTCAGCGGAGATGAGCGTATGTGCGGCTGCTCTGCTCCACGTCCTGCCCACGCCCCCAATAGTTTTATTTTTGAACCAATTCCAGTCCAGCCTTTTTTTCCTGCAGCGCTCCAATACCTTCTTGTTTCTCCTTGGATGTAGAGCTACAGAAAGCCCACAAATGAGATTGTCTGTAAATGAACACAACAGGGATAAGTGCAAGCAACCTACATAGATACGCTATGTCAGCAAGTATCCAGTGGCACAACTATCATGCTGCTAAACCCCACCATGCGGGGGGGGGGGGGAGAGTAACGAGAGTGCAGGGGTGCCCTGCCAGCTGCCTGGCCGCACTGTTGCTGGTTGCTGCTCTCTGCTGCTCTCTGCTAGATGTGCGGGTTGGGCCTTTTTTTGTATGTATTTGGGGGGTGTTTTTTAAAAATTTATTTGGGGGTTGTATGTATTTGGAGGTGGCTTTGTGTTGGTATGTATTTGGGGGGTTGGGGCGTTGAATGCATTTTGGGGGGGGGTTGTATGTGGGTTAGGGGGGATTGAGTGGGATAATTGTTGGAGGGGGGGGAACTGAGAGGATAGTGTCACCATTGATGCTGTATTATTCATTCTACCTCTTTCCATTCTCTCTCTACCTTCTCCCCCATTCCCTCTATCCCTCATCTCCACCATTTTCTCTCACCCCCAGTTTCACTCCCTTCCTCCCCCAATTCTCTCTCCCCATCCCCCCATTCTCTCTCTCTTCCTCCGCTCCTCCATTTTCTCTCTCTCTCAATCCCCTCAATCCCCTCCTCTATTCTCTCTCCCCCGTCCATTCTCTCTCCACCCTCCTCCATTCTCTCTACCTCCCATTTTCTCTCTGACCTGCACAGACACACAGCCACTGACCTGTGCAGACACTCACACAGCCACTGATCTGCACAGACAGACCTGCACAGCCACTGGCCCCGACCCTGCACAGACCCCGACCCTGTAAGGACCCCGACACTGCACAGACCCGACCCTGCACAGCCAGTGACACAGACACTGACCCTGCACACACTGACCCTGCACACACTGACCCTGCACAGACACACTGACCCTGCACAGACACACTGACCCTGCACAGACACACTGACATTGCACAGACACACACTGCACAGACACACTGACCCTGCACAGACACACACTGACCCTGCACTGAGACACTGACACTGCACTGAGACACTGACCCTGCACTGAGACACTGACACACTGACCCTGCACTGAGACACTGCCACACTGACCCTGTACTGAGACACTGACCCTGTACTGAGAACCTGACCCTGTACTGAGACACTGACCCTGCACTGAGACACTGACCCTGCACTGAGACACTGACCCTGCACTGAGACACTGAAACTGACACACTGTCCCTGCACTGAGACACTGACACACTGACCCTGCACTGAGACACTGACCCTGCACTGAGACACTGACAAACTGACCCTGTACTGAGACACTGATCCTGTACTTAGACACTGATCCTGTACTGAGACACTGACACACTGACCCTGCACTGAGACTCTGATCCTGTACTGAGACACTGACACACTGACCCTGCACTGAGACACTGACCCTGTACTGACACTGACACACTGACCCTGTACTGAGACACTGATCCTGTACTGAGACACTGACACACTGACCCTGTACTGAGACACTGACACACTGACCCTGCACTGAGACACTGCCACACTGACCCTGCACTGAGACACTGGCACACTGACCCTGCACAGATACTGACCCTGTACTGAAACAATGACACACTGACACCAGCTCTGAGGAGCAGCTGCAGGGGGGGTGTCCTACCTTTCACTGTGGAGCTTTGTTGGGGGGGGAGCCATCTTGGTTGGGGGGGGGGAGCCACCTCACTTCCGGTCCTCACTGCTGAGGCTCCGCTGTCACTAACCCCACCCCCACCCTCTGCAGCAGCAGTCAGACCGGCCTCTGCTCTCCTCCCTGCATTCTTGCTCTCTGCTGCCCCCACCTTCTCTGGTCAAAGTCGGGACAGCCACAAAGTAAGTCAGGCAGCCGGGACAGACCCTAAAAAACCAGGGCAGACCTTAAAAAACGGGACTGTCCCGGCTAAACCGGGACATCTGGTCACCCTGGGTGTAAGAGAAAGGGTGAGGGGTAAGTGAGAGAGGGGGAAATTGAAGGGGCAGGTGATTTTTAAATGGGGAGTTCGCAGGACCGCTGACACAGGGTTGGTGGGGGGGTCCCATTCTTAACTCTAGTTCTGGGCCCTGGGAAACCTGTCTGTGGTCCTGGCTAACTGTAATTCAAGCCATTAGCAGTTTGAAGCCTGATCGGGTGCGATATCTTGTATCGGAGCTTGATGAAACTGATCCTTTGAGGCCACATTTAAAAATGAGCAGGCTGACTGTATTAATGATTTATTCTTGTAATAATTGTATTACAAAACACTGACAGGTGGAAGGCTGTATTTGTCACATGGGGAGTAGGAATTCCTGCCTAGGCTTTCATTCTGCCGTCCTGAAACTAATCAATCACAGGCGATCTCTGCTTTTATATCAGACACTTCCCAGCCTCTTTGGCTAGAGTTGGAAAAAATCAGAATCCACCACACACCCCTCCTCCTGCGTATTTTATACTCTCTCCTCCTTAGTGTGCACCTTCATGCAGTAAGCACTGCCCCTACGTATACTATGAGGGGACATTTCTAATTCAATAAACTGCTAACAAGAACTTCATTTTCTCTTCTATATACACAAACACACAACCATTTACACTGTCTCATAAGGAAGATGTGGCAGATTCAGTAGTAGAAATATTGCTGTTAGGAATATTCAATATTTGAGACTAGAAATATACTTTGCAGCCAATTAAAGCAGCAGAACATATACCACTGCGCAATGTTACATTGTATTTTGTTTTTATTACAGGATTGAAGCAGGGGCCGTCCAGATCTGAACTGTGTGAATTTCTGCTCCAGGGACCTCTTTCTTCCAGAGATACTTCCCTCTATACGGGTGCTATTATCTGCAGGCAGAGAACTTGTGTACCTAATGAAATGGCGGCGTTTAAATGTCTCGCATCACGCAGGCCAATAGGAATCCGTGACATCATCCGGTGCGGCTTCCTATTGACCGGCATGAACTGGACAGTTAAATTCCAGCCCCTACGGAGGGTAAGTAGCTCTGGAAGAAGGGGATTCTGGGAGATGAAAAT
This sequence comes from Ascaphus truei, assembly GCF_040206685.1. Lineage (NCBI taxonomy): Eukaryota > Metazoa > Chordata > Amphibia > Anura > Ascaphidae > Ascaphus > Ascaphus truei. Next base: position 242,195,171 of record NC_134484.1, on the reverse strand, counting down.
AAAAATGTTCAGCTCCAGAGACCCCGTTTCAAACCTGTAATGAAAGAAAGAAATAAACACCAGTTGTGCAGTGCTGCATGTTTTGCTGCTTTAATTCCCAGCTGATTAGAGATGAGGAAACACCACATGCATTAGTCTTAGTTCTGCACTGGCAGGATAGAACTGCAGCACAGAAGCACCTACTGCAGTAGAAGAAGGGGGGGGGGGTATGTAAAATGGGATCCCAGAGAAGGAGGCAACAGGTAGTAGGAGAGAAGGTAGTAAGGGAAACTTTAGTTAAAGTGCCAACCTGGAGTTGCAGTTCAGAGGAATAGGAGGCACATTCTGGGAATTGTTAACCCAGCAAAACAGGATTCTGTGAGCCTGTGAGCCCGTGACTTGTGTATGTGATAAGGATTATTTGAAGATCAGAATAAGCTAACACCATTGTAGCTCCTGTCACTATTTTTTAAATATCTGGGCATATGACTTGACTCTCATTTAACATTTGGGTTGTATACTGCAGGGGTGAGCAAACTTTTTATGCCGAGCCCCACTTTTCATCCATTGTATTGTATGTCTTTATTGATATAGCGCCATTAATGTACATAGCGCTTCACAGTATTAATACACGGGGTAATCAAATAAATAACAGATAATATAAATAACAGGTCATGGGAATAAGTGCTTTAGACATAAAAGTAACATTAAGGAAGAGGAGTCCCTGCCCCGAGGAGCTTACCCCCCCTGCCTGATGTAATCAAAATCACATGACGTCAGCGCACGTGAGCTGGTTCAGCCAATGAGAGCGAACCAGCTTTGTGACGCGTCCGCCACGCGTCTACAATCTCCTGCAGCCAAGTTCACAAATCGCTTGGGCTGCAGGCAGTATACTAGTATTGGATCACTGTTTATTTTATTGTTTGCTGGCATCTGGTAATATGTTTTTTTCTGGTGCACAAAGGCAATTCAATTGAGGGGCTTTCATCCTCCTCTTTGCTACATCCCTTCCCTCTCCCGTCCCCCTTTTTTTCCCCTCCCTTTTTTCCTTCTCCCATTTGCTTTCCCCAGTGTCATCCACTCCTACCTACCAGTTTTATGTATTATTTATTTATTCCCGTTTTAAATGTTGCCCAGGGATCATGGGCCCCCATAACCAAACCCAAGGGGGGTACTGATGAATCTCCCCTACTGATCAATACTCCGAAGTGACTCCCGTGACCCAAAGAAGAACCCTCAGCCCCCCAAAACTGATCCTCCCAAGCCCCTCAATACTGCCATCTCTGCCGGACCTTCATCCCTCCGTTTAGCCATTGTGTCTCTCCCTCCCCCCAGTGTCTCTCTCTCTCACCTTCACCCCAGTGTCTCTCTCACCTTCCCCCCAGTGTCTCTCTCACCTTCCCCCCCCCCCAGGGTCTATCTCTCTCTCCCCTTCCCCCCAGTGTCTCTCTCTCACCTTCCCCCAAAGTGTCTCTCTCTCACCTTCCCCCATTGTCTCTCTCTCACCTTCCCCCGCAGTGTCTCTCTCTCACCCTCCCTCCCAGTGTCTCTCTCTCTCACCTTCCCCCCAGTGTCTCTCTCTCTCTCACCTTCCCCCGTGTCTCTGTCACCTTCCCCCCAGTTTCTCTCTCTCTCTCACCTTTCCTCGAGTGTCTCTCTCACCTTCCCCCAGTGTCTCTCTCTCTCTCACCTTCCCCCCAGTGTCTCTCTCTCTCTCTCTCTCTCTCTTTCTCTCACCTTCCCCCCAGTGTCTCTCTCACCTTCCCCCCAGTGTCTCTCTCTCTCTCACCTTCCCCCCAGTGTCTCTCTCTCTCACCTTCCCCCCCAGTGTCTCTCTCTCTCACCTTCCCCCCAGTGTCTCTCTCTCACCTTCCCCCCAGTGTCTCTCCCCCTCCCCCAATATGTCTCCCACCACTCAATGTCTCTCTCTCCCCTCCCCTCAATATGTCTCCCACCTCTCCATGTCTCTCTCCCACCCTCCCCCCAATATGTCTCCCACCTCTCCAAGTCTCTCTCTCCCCCTCCCCTCAATATGTCTCCCACCTCTCCAAGTCTCTCTCCCCCCCTCCCCTCAAAATGTCTCCCACCTCTCCATGTCTCTCCCCCTCCCCTCAATATGTCTCCAACCTCTCCATGTCTCTCCCCCTCCCCTCAATATGTCTCCCACCTCTCCATGTCTCTCTCACCCCCTCCCCTCAATATGTCTCCCACCTCTCCATGCCTCTCTCTCCCCCTCCATATGTCTCCCACCCCTCCATGTCTCTCCCCCTCCCCTCAATATTTCTCCCACCTCTCCATGTCTCTCCTCTTCCCCTCAATATGTCTCCCACCTCTCCATGTCTCTCCCCCTCCCCTCAATATGTCTCCCACCTCTCCATGTCTCTCCCCCTCCCCTCAATATGTCTCCCACCTCTCCATGTCTCTCTCTCCCCCTCCCCCCAATATGTCTCCCACCTCTCCAAGTCTCTCACTCCCCCTCCCCTCAATATGTCTCCCACCTCTCCAAGTCTCTCACTCCCCCTCCCCTCAATATGTCTCCCACCTCTCCAAGTCTCTCTCCCCCTCCCCTCAATATGTCTCCCACCTCTCCATGTCTCTCCCCCTCCCCTCAATATGTCTCCCACCTCTCCATGTCTCTCCCCCTCCCCTCAATATGTCTCCCACCTCTCCAAGTCTCTCTCCCCCCCTCCCCTCAAAATGTCTCCCACCTCTCCATGTCTCTCCCCCTCCCCTCAATATGTCTCCAACCTCTCCATGTCTCTCCCCCTCCCCTCAATATGTCTCCCACCTCTCCATGTCTCTCTCACCCCCTCCCCTCAATATGTCTCCCACCTCTCCATGCCTCTCTCTCCCCCTCCATATGTCTCCCACCCCTCCATGTCTCTCCCCCTCCCCTCAATATTTCTCCCACCTCTCCATGTCTCTCCTCCTCCCCTCAATATGTCTCCCACCTCTCCATGTCTCTCCCCCTCCCCTCAATATGTCTCCCACCTCTCCATGTCTCTCCCCCTCCCCTCAATATGTCTCCCACCTCTCCATGTCTCTCTCTCCCCCTCCCCCCAATATGTCTCCCACCTCTCCAAGTCTCTCACTCCCCCTCCCCTCAATATGTCTCCCACCTCTCCAAGTCTCTCACTCCCCCTCCCCTCAATATGTCTCCCACCTCTCCAAGTCTCTCTCCCCCTCCCCTCAATATGTCTCCCACCTCTCCATGTCTCTCCCCCTCCCCTCAATATGTCTCCCACCTCTCCATGTCTCTCCCCCTCCCCTCAATATGTCTCCCACCTCTCCATGTCTCTCTCTCTCCCTCCCCTCAATATGTCTCCCACCTCTCCATGTCTCTCCCCCTCCCCTCAATATGTCTCCCACCTCTCCATGTCTCTCTCTCTCTCCCCCTCCCCTCAATATGTCTCCTACACACACTCACTCACACACTCACACACTCTCTCTCTTACTTTCACTATAAGACACACTTACTTTCACTGCAGTCCCCCATGTCGCTGAAACCTGGGTCAGGAGGAGGAGGGGCTGTCGGTGTGCAGGGAAGGCCCCCCCCCCCAGTGTCTCTCTCTCATACCTCCCCCCAGTGTCCCTCTCACCTCTCTCTCTCTCTCTCTCTCTCTCTCTCCCCCCCCCAGTGTCTCTCTCTCTCACCTTCCCCCCAGTCTCTCCCCCTCCCCCAATGTCTCCCACCTCTCCAAGTCTCTCTCCCCCTCCCCTCAATATGTCTCCCACCTCTCCATGTCTCTCCCCACCGTGACAGGGGTGATGTACAAAGGGACTGCTAAGGACTGGCAACCTACATATATGTAAATTGAAAAGTGTTGCCACAGGGTAGTAGGTACATAAATCCAGGAAGGTATGGTAAATATAAATAGGTTAATGTAACTACCCAAGGCACCATCCAAAACTACTCCTGGTTAAATTGTCATGCGAGATCAGCTACATTAATGGGTACGAGAAATCAAAAAGGCCTCATTGATTAAAAGGTAGCTCTAATTGTCAAATATATTGAATGTAGCCTAATAAAGCGAATACTTAAAGCTATATAGCTAGATTAAATGTATTCACATTGTATTCAAATAAATAACAAAAAAAAATAGTCCTTGTACGCAACGCAAATTAAAAGCTTATCTAATATCAAAAGCTAGGCTACAGTGTAGCTAGGAATGAATAATTGATGAGTGGAAAGCCACAGGTTCATTATATTTTGTGGCTAACAATTATAATCTCCTTTCATCAGACTGACAGTGGTATGTAAATTCAATCTGATACCAGAGCCAGGTAGGAGCAACATATAATATGTTAACACCAATCCTTTTCTAATGAGACCCAATATTAATAAATTCAAAGGCTCAAAAAGGGTGAATATATGTTGCTCTCATACTCTGTGGTAGGAGCAGTAAATTGATAATAATGTATTTTTAATCAAAGAGGGTACCTAAAATATATAATATGGAACCCCAGCAAATGGTATATAGAGAAGTAGTCTTTATCAGTATAATGTAATAATAGTTTTATAGCTGTATGAATTCAACAAGGTGGATGATCTAACCTTTTAGTGGAGTTACAGCAGATAAATATATCATAAAGTATGCAATTCTCAACACGAACAGCTGGTATGCTAAAGAGCTCCACTCGGCGTGGTGTATTCATGAACACCACAGAACAGGAGATGCCGAGTGGAGTAAACTAAATAAACTAGATAGACTGATCACATACGATTCATGTGAACATAGCAGCTCTCCTCTCTGAAACTGCAGAGGGGCTGCTTGCAAGGGATCGCTCCAGCCGCACATACGATGCGGAGTGACGTCACAGAGTATGGGCGCATTTATACTTTTTTAATCATTCTACTTGTTGCTCTACACATTGTTTGTGTATGTTTGTTTACCCCACTTTTTTATTTTTATATACTAATAAAATTTAAGTTTGATCAATTATTATCATCACTTTATGAGTGCTAGTTATATAGGGGCCTCTTTTCACCCGTCTAGGCGAGTGCATTTTTGTCCACTATTCTGTTACCCCTGGCACCTATTACACGGACTGTAGCTAACTCCCTTCCCTCCCTCTCCCCCAATCTCTCCACTTTCCTATTATTGTCCATCCACTCTCGTTCAAGTCACAGAGATACCTCAAATAAGAGTGGAAGGATGGGCTTCGGCCGTGGTAAGCTCGATCTTCCCACAAACAGGGGAGGTATGTAACAGGGACTTACCCCTGTTAAGAAACGTGCCTCTAATCCAGCAGTGGGCTGGTTAATTGCACACCAGCAATCAGCTAGACACCACCTGGCTGATTACACCTATAGAAAAAGCCTGTTCCCAGAAACAGGAAGAGGATTCTTGAGCTCACAATTGGAGCTGACCCAGGAAGGACAGACCAGAGAGTTCTCTAGTCTACAACTGGGCTGACCTGGGGAACAAACATATATCTTCAGCTGCAAAATAGCTGCAGGCTGACATCAAGACAAAAGGGTCAAGATTTCTAAACCTGGATCCTGATATTGCTATAGCACACAAGGGTGCGGACCCAGGAGAGCAGATAGCCTTCCTCTACAGCTACAAGATACAGATAAGACTTTCTTATGGGACTGTTATATATCTGTATTTATCTATATATCTATTTGGGCTGGTTATTAGCTTAGCTAACCACCCTGTTAGAGAAAGCTGGACTACATGTGTAGATATTCTCCAAAGCGGAGTAGGTTTTTCTTTGGCTTATTTTGAATGTTTTGCTGTGTTAAAGGGACAGGCGCAATAAAGCTTAATTTTAGTTTCACTTTAAACGGTCTCCATTGCGTACCTTTGCACACATCTCTTACACTGGTGCTAAAAATATTGTGAGATGAATAAAAGCATTTTTTTTCTGCACAGGAGTCCAGCATGTGTCTCTGGGTGGTCCCTGCGGGTGTCTGGTGGCCTCCAGGTGCTCCCCATGGGTGTCTGAGGGCCCCACGAGTGTCTAGGGGCCTCTGGGTGGTCCCTGTGTGTCCCCGCTGGCTTGCAGTATCAATTCTGTACAGAAAACAAAGTGCAATACATTCAAATAAATACATCCCCCCTGCCCACCCAATACATACAGTACATTAATGGGCAAAATTACTATTATCCAGATATGGATAATAGTGCATTTGCCCATATAAAAATAAAACATCAGCCAGCATAAAGTATAAAAAACTTGCACTTATCCCTGCCATGATGAAGTTTGTCCTCATACTCATCACCATCCTTGTCCTCCGTGGGCAGTAACTATACAATAAACAAAATACAAACTCATGGCCCTAACCCTATATCACTTTAGCAGTTAGTAACTTCTATAGTCATTAAGGGGTTAACCCACCTTCCCCCGCTACCGAGAGGCCTAACCACCTACCCAGGGACACTACCACCACCCTCCACCCCCACTACCCATTGATTGACAAAGTGTTAAAGCATGCCCATATAATATGAGCATGCTTTTCCACTATACCAATAAATGGAGAAGTTAAAAAAAAACCAGGCCCAATCAATTGGTTTATTGGCACAGTGGTACTTCATGCCCATATAATATGTGCATGATTTACCACTATGACAGTCAATGGTCAACCTAAAAAATAAACAAAAACCAACAATATCAAATTCAATTAAAACAATCACAAAATAAACAACAATAAAAAAGTACACATACAAAATATACCAGAAATCAATAAAGCAAATGCCAAAGAAACAACAGAATTAAAAATCAAAACACCAAACACATAAATAAAAAAAAGAAAGAAAGAAAAAAACAAATTATCATCATTATTAAAAAGCAAAACAGCAAAAATAAACCACAATTAAAAAGCACCAAAAAAATCCCAGAATTAAAAATCAAAAGAAATACCAGAAATAATGAAAAGCAAACAACCAAAATACATTTAAAATAAATAAAATCAAGCATTTGCCAAAAAATGCATTGCTTGTCATTGTATGTATCTATAAGGGCATACATAAATACATTGGCAATCAATGGGCAATTAAAAAAATCAAAATGAAAAAATACAATGAAAAAACCTGCAAAATCAAAATAATAAACATTCAATTGTTTTTCTTACCTTTATAATCTTCACCCTCCGATTCCAGGCGTCTCAGGAAGCTCTTCAACAAAGAAGCAATGTTCCTCAATAACCATGGACTTTGAGTACAGTAGGTTCTTAGTTATTTTCTTCTTTCTTGTTTTCTTTATCTTCGTCTGTTAATTGTAGTCCAATTGGGGGTCTTCTGTCTTCTTCTTCTAAGGTAATGAAGCTGCTTTAATGTAATTTTTAATACAAAGGGAGCAGGGGTTCTCCTGACCTTATCCACTTTGATTTTTGCCTCAGAGACCCCTCCTTTCCAAGTTATAGGCCCTAGTATGGGGTATCGGGTGCTGGTATCGCCGCCGTTTTTGAATCGTCTGTGTCACCTGACCAGGGGATTCAAATATTGGAAGAGATACCGGCACCCCATACCGGTTGATAATAAAACAGAAAAATTAAGTGCACTACTATAATATATTCAGGGAAAGTGAAATACACGTGTACAATAGAATAATACTGGGATTCAGATCCCAAATACCCCAAAAATGTATGTGATATATATACACAATTAAACAGTAATATGTATAAAATACTGTCCGGACAGCTTCATTCTAAAGCTTGCCGGGATAAATACGGGGCTTTTCTCCGATTTGAATCGGATTTCCCGCGCGGCGGCCGCTTCAGCAGATAAGCGCTAATGGCGCTTATCATTGAAAGCGCCCGAGGAGCGGGAAACCGGCCGAAAAGAGCCGCGCGCCGTCCGCGGGTTAAAAATTCCTGCGGTGGCAGTCGCTTTAGAGTAAAGCGAGCCGCCACTGTACATGACCTTATAATTGTCAAAAAATGGAGCGTCTGCAGCTGTTGAACAGGGGTGGGTCAGCCCCCAAACACACTAAAAGAGAAATAAAGACAAAAATCATAGTGTAGTAAATTCAATAAAAATATATAATTAAAAAAAAGGGTAAGTATCCTGCGTACATCACGTTAAATCTTTAAAAGCATTTCATGTTCCAAGACATGAGTTACCGCTGAGGAAAACCGCTGACATCTATTGGTTCCCAGATGGTATCAGGATGGCACTGCTCTTATCACGGAAGGTGGTCCCTATAACAGGGGACTTGTCCCTTGTCAAAAATGTGCCTCTAACCCAGCAGTGTGGTGGTTAACTGCGGGTAGTCAATTAACCAACACCACCTGGCTGATTAGAGGTTTGTTAGAAAATCCTGCCTTTGAGACAGAAAGTGAGATTCTTCCTGAGCTCACATGTGAGTTGAGCTGACCCAGGAAGCAGAACAAGCAGAGGATTCCTTAGTCCAAAACTGGGCTGACCTAGGAAACAGACAGAGCAGAGGTTCCTGAGTCTTACAGGTGAGACTGACAGAGGGATCACAGATGTCTGGAGCTCATAAAACTTCTACACCTGAATGCTGACACCTGGGTTGCTGCCTGAGGAAAATGCAGCAACCCAGGAAAGAGAGAAGCCTTCCCCCTACAACTACGAGACAGATAAGACTTTTCTTATGACTGATTATCTATGTCTAGCTATATCTATCTATATATATATATATATATATATATATATATATATATATATATATACAGTATATATATATATATATATATATATATATATATATATAAATGTCTCTATGATTTGGGCTGGTGAATCGCTGGGCTAACCACACAGTTATAAAGAGGGCTGGACTACAAGTGTAAATATACTCCAATGTGGAGCAGATTTTGTTTGTGGATTTTCACATGTTTGCTGTATTTAAAGCAACAGGCACAATAAAGCCTTATTTTAATTTCACCTTAAAACTGTCTCCATTGCGTACCTCTGCACATGTCCTCTTACAGTTCCTCACAGGTGGACACAAAGAATCCTCCTTGTAGTGGACGTCTCGTGGGCTTCCCTCTCACGGAAGTCCCAATTGATGTATTTGCAAAAAAGTCTCCGTTCTGGAAAATCCAAAATGCCCAATACCCCTCCTCCCTTCACCACACGGCATCACTAGTAATTGTGACCCATTCTGTCGGTTAAGGGGGGTATAGATGCAGGCGATAGCGGTATTTAGATGGAAAGTAGTATCACCCTGATGAAGTAGTATTTAACCTACGAAATGTGTAGGATTGTTTTTTTTAGCAATTTTAAAACTGTTTCTTACTGCTGTATGATGTTAGAACCCTAACACTGATGTGCAGTAGCATTTCGGATCAGTAAATTTCTGTTTCAGTCGATACATTGTGGCACTTTAACAGTGACGTCACTGACGGCTGCTCCGCTAAACCAGTTTATATCTTGTGTCTAAGTCTTCTACTCCTACTAAAACTGGGACTGTGTTTTCCATCTAAATACCGCTATCGCCCAAATCTATACCCCCCATAACCGACACAATGGGTTACAATTACTAGTAACGCCGTGCGGTGAAGGGACGAGGGGTATTGGGCTTTTGGACTTTCCGGAATGAAGACTTTTTTGCATATAAATCAAACGGGACTTCTGTGAGAGGGAACCCCATGAGACATCCACTCTGAGGAGGATTCTTTGTACCCACCTGTGCCATCTTCCGTGAGGAGAGCAGTGCCACCCTTATACCATCCGGGAACCAATAGATGACGACGGGTTTCCTCATCTGCCCAGCTCCAGTGTTTGGTAACTCATGTCTTGGAACATGAAATGCTTTAAAATATTTAACCTGATGTACGCAGGATACTTACCCTTTTTTGAAATTATATATTTTTATTGAATTTACTACACTATGAGCGTTGTGAGCTGTTTTTGGTCTTTATTACCCCACACCGGGGCCTGTATCTTGGGACGCCATGCTCTCGCACACTATTAGGAAAATTACATTAAAGCAGCTTCATTATCATAGCGGATAGCCGCCACGGTAACAATTTTTTTGTTGTTATTTTGGTTTTGATACTAGTGTGTGGGAGCAGGGGGTCTTCTGAGGTGAACCGTGTTGATTTCAGTCTCGGAATGCTAGAATATAATCCTTCTACATCAAGTGTTGGGAGGAGTGTATCCTCATTGGTGGTAGTACCATTTACTCTCAATGGTGTATCTTTTATGTCATTAATGTAAGCTGGGAGGGTTGTCACAAAGGGACGCAACATTTTGTCCAGATAGATGCTGCTATTTTCGGTCACACTATTGTTACCAGATACAATGGGCCTGCCTGGCAGTCTCTTGGTTTTTATGTATTTTTGGAAATGTATAGAAAGTGGCTACTGTGGGTGCTTTCGTGGCCATGAATTTGAATTCATTTTTTTGAGTAGTTTGTTGTCTAAACCCTCTCACAGAATGGAATATAGTTCACCTTTAAACTTGGTGGTGGAGTCCTGATCTAGAATGCAGTAACTCTATTTGTCTCTTAGAATGTATTTATCAGAGGGTTTGATAGTTATATCAGGATTGTCATCAGTTCCTTTAAAGCAACCCTTTCTCCTTGTGTAATATTATTTTGGAATGACTGGTTTAGTCGCAAATTTTCTAGTTCATGTGTGACCAATTGAGTGAACACCTCAGCCAGGGGACAGATGACCATGAGCGGAGTGAATCTACTTTTTTGTCTGATGTCCATAAAGGGACCTTCCTTTGCCAAAATTCTAGTGTCATTATCAGAGAGAGATGGAGGGTTAACCCCCTAAATCAGTGCTGTAGAGCATGAAAAAGTTAGGCACCTACAGTAGCATAAAGTATAAACGTTTTCAATTGGTGAAAAAATGCATCCAATATTGTTCATCCAGAAAAATAACTGTTTGATCATATTATGTTCCCATTGAGGGTAATGACACAAAGTAAATGCTTAGGGGATATCTAGGGAAACCATGCAAGTGGAAGACCAGACCCAAAAATGGCTTGTTGAAACAGTCCCTGAGCTAGACAAAAAATGTCAGTGACAAGTGGTATAAAGGTAATTTACTCACTTCTTGATTGTTGAAAGGATTCTTGGATAGGCATGCAGACAGTCCGGTAACAATAGCAGAAAGAAACCCTCCCACACAGGAAGAGACGGATGTGCAACGCATATGATTGTGTGCCAATGAAAGCTGATTACTGCCGGGTCACTAAAAAAGGTAGCACTGAGGCATACAGAGACAACGGGAATCTTGAGAAGAACCTCTGATGCGTTTTGTGCAGCAAAGCACTTTGTCAAAGAGTAATGTTCTTCTCAAATGTACCGGCATTGTAGTAATTCCCAGCCTGAAGCTCCACCCCTGCTCGTAAGAGTAGAACATTTCCCATGGTAAACACGAGACGATGCACAGTGACGACACAGTTGCCCCCAGCAACGAATACACAAATGGCAGATACACATGATACAATCAAAAGGTATAAGAGAAGATAAAAGGTAACATAATAATAATAATAATAATAGCATGTTCTTGTATAGCGCTGCTAATTGTACGCAGCGCTTTACAGAGACATTTTGCAGGCACAGGTCCCTGCCCCGTAGAGCTTACAATCTATGTTTTTGGTGCCTGAGGCACAGGGAGATAAAGTGACTTGCCTAAGGTCACAAGGAACCAACACCGGGAATTGAACCAGGCTCCCCTGCAGCAATCTCAGTGTCAGTCAGTGTCTTTACTCACTGAGCCACTCCCTCTCCATGGAGAACATAAACATAAACAAAGAAACATATACATATATTAAATAATCGACTGGTAACTAACAATATGACAATAAAAAAACTATAAATAAATACTTGTCAATCAAATTGTCAATTGTTGTACCAGAAAACAAAAAAACATATACACAAATAGGTAAGAAAAATATATTTCAAGGGAATAGTATCATAAAAACAAATTGAGATTCCTGTTATAAAAATTGATACCAGAACAAAATTGTATGTAGAATTAAAGTTATATCACTGTAATAATTCATATTTAAACCACTAAATATATCAAATGATATTACAAGGACTTGGACATTATCCAAGCAAATATTTATGGAGAAAAGACTTCTAATCGTACAATATTATATACTTGAAGAAAGTCAGAAACTTTGAAATTACCTAAGCAAACATTTATGAAAACAAAGACTTTAAATCGTACAATATTTTATCTTTGGAAAAAATCAGGAATTTTAAAATTACTCAAGCAAACATTTGTGGAAAAGAGCTTGAACTCATACAGTATTAACTGTATTGATCTTGTAAAATAATAACTATGATAGTATAACATTTGGATGAATAGATCACAAGAGAGAATGCACATTACAGAAAGAAGAATATATGCATTTTATATCCATGCCAAAAAGTGTTTCAATTCCCAATCAGTATTTATCCCAGAGGGATTTAAAGTATTTAATGTGGATATCCAGAACATCTCTCTTCTGTTGAGGATGTTCTATCTATTTCCTTTCCTGATGGGTAATGAGATACTCTATGTTCTAAACCACTGAATTGAAAGCCGTCTACACTACCCTGTGGCCAGTTAGAAAAATGTCTTGGCACCGGGAGATCTAGATCTTTCTTCTTTATAGATCTCAAATGCTCCATTATTCTTATTTTTAATGGTCTAATTGTCCGGCTGATATACTTCTTCCCACATCCACAGTGCAGAATGTAGACAACATGATCAGTGTTACATGTTATAAAGTTGTTAATTCTATATTTAGTATCTCAGATGAAATGCTTATATTCTTCTTTCTGTAATTTACATTCTCTCTTGTGATCTATTCATTCAAATGTTATACTATCATAGTGTAGCCCTGTTTCCTAGTGAACACAGACCGCTACCATGTGCTGTATAACCTGTAGGCTCACAGGGCCTAAGCCTCCGCCACGGAGAGCCTGAGGCACGCGTAATAATAGATAATACCTGATACATGGTGCAGCACCTCCACCTGCGATGGCTCCCACCAGAGGGGGAGTGGTTCCTCACAGGACACTTATATATCAATACACACACAGCATATAAACAACCGAATGACTTTACTTGTATGAAATGCTTATGTATCTCTCTATACCAACAGGTGTCCCTCCCTAGAGGAGACACTATCTAATTCGTCTCGCAGAACGCTGACTCCCCTCGTTAACCGGGTGATCCCACCCCGTGTCCAATTCTCCAACCCAATATGTCCCCCACCCTCAAGCGAGATACCGAATATGTATGGGTGACTGCGCAGCCACGGTGTCCTGAACAAATGGTGATATAGTTGGTGCACTTGTTGGTTACCTGCGGACACTCCAGTACCCAGGCCTGCAAGGATTTCACAAATGATCAGATGCGAGGTGACTCCAGCAATAGGCATCCGGGGCGATCCCACCCAGATGAACTGCAGCAACAGTTGCAGGGTCTGAGCCCAGACCTCCTGCTAGATATACACTGTCTCTTTAAGCGATCACTAAAGGCACAGTAAGGGAACCGGAACCTATCTAGGGCCAGTCCCTATCTCTGCTCCACACTACGGGGACTCAGGGCCTAACTGGGCCTTGGGTATAAGGCTTAGGTATGGGCTGAATGCCTCCCTGCACCGGAGCTCTGTCTCCTTCCTCCTCCCGCTAGCTCTGACCAACTTGCGCACCCCTCGACCCCTATACCTCCCTTCCTTCCTGCCTTTCTAACATCCGATTGGTCCTCGTGCATCACGTGGTTCCGCGGGGCTGCTGGGACTCGTAGTTCCCTATGCTCCACCCTATGGGAGCTCTCCTCCTTCGTGGGCTTTGGCAGCTATGCCCGCACATGCGCAACCTCCTGCTCCACCTGTCCTGCGCCTGCGCCAACTCCCAACATGGCGGCGCCCTAATACATGGAACCTTCGATATACCGGAGCGTTCCCTGCCCTGCTGCAACCTTCCCACCCGACAACAATACTATGTGGGTGATGGGAGCCAGGCTACATCCTCCCCCCTGTGGATTCCAACGACCCCGCTTGGATGATACCTTTGAACTGGTACAATGTTTATATATTGAAAAATGCATAAAATACGACATCCTCCACACTCTAAATAAGATTGTACATCTCACTGAACATCACGATTAACGACTTTACTCGGTTGCGAGCCCACTGCTGAGCCTCATAGTGGGGTGCCCCGAACTGATCATAGGTCATCCTCATTGGAGGTTGCCCATTTCTTTGACTTCACCTTAACTTCTCTTCAGTCACTCCCTCGGGAGAATGACTATCTTGGTCTTGGGGTTCAGCCTCTTCCCTTGTGGGGATTACAGTCTCTATGTGATCATTACACGGTACAAAGCATGGACTCTGCGGGTCCAATGTAGAATTTTCCGGAGCCACTAAATTGGGTGTGTGCTCCTCGTGCCCTTTACCCGTAGCTCCACCAGGAGATGCTCGCTGTTGAGGGCCCCTTTGAGAGGTTCCCTCTTGGGGGTCTTCATGAAGAACTGTGTTACCGGTCTACGGACCGTTCTCACCCAGTGTCATTTCACCATCCAATGAGGATGCAGGCCATTCCACTTCCCCTTCCTCTACTTGTGGGATAGGAAGTAAATGATTCCGGTGCCATACCTTCACCCGACCCTCTGAGTCCTTAATACGATAAACCGGAAGACCAGGCATTTGTGAGGCTACCTCATACACCCCTTCTCTCCACCGGTCAGCCAACTTATGTTTCCCAGGTACTCCCAGATTGCAAAGGAGTACTGCATCTCCCGGCTGAATGTCTCTATGTTTGACCTTGTGATCATAACACCTCTTGTTCCCTGTGTTCAGTTTCTCTGTAGATTTTTCTGCCTGCAGATAGGCCCGCTGCAGGTTCTCTTGTAACCGCTGCACATATTTGAAGTGAGTGGCATTATGAACTCCATCGGTGGAGACTCTCAGACGTATGTCCACAGGCAGTCGGGCCTCTCTGCCAAACATCAGAAAGTATGGAGAAAATCCGGTGGAATCGTGTCTAGTACAATTGTAAGCGTGCACTAATGTTTCCACATGGCGGCTCCACTCAGCCTTTTTAACTCCCGTCAACATGCCCAGCATGTCCAGTAACGTGCGATTGAATCGTTCGGGCAATGCATCCCCTTCCGGATGGTAGGGAGTGGTTTGGGATTTAGTAATGTGTAAGATTTTAAGAAATTCTCTTATTAATTTGCTTTCAAAGTCTCGGCCCTGATCAGAATGTAGTCGTTGAGGGAGCCCATAATGTATGAAGTATTTTTCCCAGAGCACCTTGGCAACCGTGATGGCTTTTTGGTCTTTCGTCAGGAAGGCCTTGGCGTATATCTCGTGTAGTGGTCAGTGATGACCAGCACATTGCCGATGCTTCTGCTATCTGGTTCAATACATAGGAAGTCAATGCATATTAGGTCCATGGGCCCGGTGTTTTCAAGTGGCCCATTGGGGCGGCCCTGGTGGGCAATGTCTTCCATTGAATGCACCGAATACACCGCCAACAGTAATATTCTACTGCTTCTCTCATCTTTGGCCATAAGAACCGATCCCTCACCAATCCAAAAGTCTTGTCGACACCCAGATGGCCATGTTCATCGTGTAGAGACCGCAGCACCAGATACTGTAACATTTTAGGTAGTACTAGCTGTCTCCTATTCGGGTGGTTATGGTACTCTACAACTCGGTATAATAAATTGAACCGTATTTCGAATTTATCGGCTTTCCGCATCAGTATGCTCCCCACGTCGCCAGGGGCATGTTTGAGGAGGTTGGGCGTTTTTTTCGGATAGCATAGCGGATGGCTCCCGCTACCGGGTCACATTCCTGATAGCGCACCATATTCTTCCAGGCTATTATCTTGTCAGGGGTAACGTGCATACCACTGGGGTCCCTATATGCTTCCGGAATGGCTTTGGATGCTCACCCTAGGGAGTCAGCCACTCTTAACTCAGAGAAGGCCACTTGATCATTGACTATGGCTGTGGTGCAACACAGGCCCCTCATCCCGGGTCCCGGGATTTCTTCCGATTGGTCGTTATCGGGGGTTGCGGCCCCGGTCGTCTAGACAGAGAGTCTGCCCCAATGTTCAAGGGACCCGGTTTAGATTTCAATGTGAAGTTGTAGTTGAAGAGGGCTGCTAGCCAGCGGTGTCCTGCCGCATCGAGTTTGGCCGAAGTCATGATATAGGTGAGCGGATTGTTATCTGTACGCACCTCGAACAAAACTCTGAATAGATAATCATGAAGTTTGTCTCCAATGGCCCATTTCAGGGCCAGGAACTCGAGCTTGTGCACTGGGTAATTTTGCTCACTGCCCGTCAGGCTGCGACTGATGTAGGCCACGGGTCGTAACCCCTCTGGATACTTTTGATGTAACACCACCCCTAATCCGCCTAGGCTAACATCCACATGTAGTATATACGGTTGTTCGGAATTGGCATAGGCCAGCACTGGGGCCGCTGTCAAACTCCACTTCAAGTCCACGAAGGCTTGCTCACACTCTGCAGTCCATTTGTCCCCGAAGGGTTGTCGGGCAGGGGTGGCCTTCCGGCCTGTGTCTTCGGGATATATTTTGAGGAGGCAGTTAAGGGCTTTGGCCCGACGGGAATTTCCCTCCACAAACCTGCGGTAGTACCCGCAGAACCCCAGGAACGAGCGCAACTCCACCACATTGTCTGGTCGGGGCCAGTTTACAAAGGCTTCTATTTTAGCGGGAACAGTGGCAATCCCTTCCGCGGACACTATGTGTCCCACATAGGTCACAGACGTCCTACAGAATCGGCATTTATCCAGAGGGAGCTTGAGTCAAGCACCTTCAGGAGCCGGGTTTCGTGTTCCTCTAGTGTTTGCCCGAAGACTATGATGTCGTCCAAATACACTAGGCATTCTCGGGGTTCAAGTCACCTATGGTCTTCTCCATTAGCCGTTGGAAGGTGGCGGGAGCCCCACATATACCTTGGGGCATGCGAGTGAATTGGTAGAACCTCAGTGGACAAATGAATGCCGTTTTCTCTTGATCCTCTGGGCTCATGGGTACCTGGTAGTAGCCAGACCGGAGATCCAACACACTGAACCATTTACTTCCATGGAGGGCGTTCAGGATTTCCTCTATGCGGGGAAGATTATACTGGTCCGGCACCGTCCGATTGTTCAGTGTCCTGTAATCTACACATAGCCTCACTGTCCCATTCTTCTTTCTCACCACCACTATGGGTGAGGCGTAAGGGCTTCGTGACTCCGTGACGATCCCGGCTTCTTCCATCTCTTGAAGGACGATCCGTACATCATCTACGTCTCTAGGAGCGAGCATGCGGGAACGTTCCCTAAACGGCTTCGCATCACTCATCCGAATAGTGTGTTGGGCACTGCGGCTGCACCCCACATCCATCTCTCCGGTAGAGAATACATCTCACCTCTCTTCCAACTGAACTCGCAGTCTCTCCTTCCAGTTCTCTGGTAACCCAGACGAGCCGAAGTCGAAGTCCAGCTTCGCGCCGGGGCGTTCCACTCGGGTAGCATTGACTTGCGCTGCCTCATCCACTGAGGTGACGGGATACATTCTCCCTATTCTCTGTCCCGCGTCGATGGCCATGGGAAATGGGGATAGATTCTGGACCATCACATAAATACGCCGGGGGATGGCGGCTGGCCAATCCCGGAATTCAGGTACAAGCCGGTATCCTCGGCTGACGTCTTCCTCTGGCGTGCTTTCTAGGAAAAAAAGAGCTGCCCCCGCATCTACCCATTCAGCATACGCGCACCAGGCGGGCATCCTCTGTATCTCCCCGGGCAAGATTCTGGTCAGACCTGCTCAGCCGCAGAACAACAGCCCATAGTCCACCGAGGCGGCCGGAGGGGGATCTGGATTCGTCTGGACAAGCTGCAGTTGGAGACTGGACATGGGCAACTCATTGTTTTCTTGCAGATAGGCCCGGATAACTGCTTGTACAATGTCCGCATTAGTGCCTAGAATGATCGGGTACTTAGGTAGGTCTTTGGGTTCCGGACACACCAGAGCGTCTACATTCATGGGGTGAGACTTTCCGGTGTTGAGCTGCTGAATTTCCAGAGACACTGTCACTATGCCGTTGATGGAGTAGTCTTCATTGCTTCGCCCTCTTACTGTTGTCCCCATCGCCGTCCCCAAGATTTGTAAAAAATAAATTGAATCGAACATAAAATAGTTGTGACTCAAAATAAAATCTATAGATGTGAGGATAAATTTAATCTGTGTTAGGGGTAAAATTTGTGGTGTCATCAAAAATTGCCTAATTGCTTCTATTCCTTTTTTGTGAGGAATATTAGTATATAAGGCCTGGACATCTAGAGTTGCCAGTCGATAATTTTCATGCCAAATAAAGCTGTCCAGGACCTGTAAAACCATAGTAGTGTCTTTTAAGTGTGAAGGAAGTGTGGTGACTAGTGATTGTAAATAAAAATCAACATATGTGGACAAATTAGAAGTGAGTGAATTAATCCCCGAAATAATAGGACGTCCTGGTGGGGAAGTGAGTGATTTGTGCATCTTGGGGATGTAATAAAAAATAGGGACAGTGGGAGTCTCAGTCAGCAGATAATCATATTCTGGTTTAGATAGGATACCAATATCTAGAGCTTTATTAAAGTGTGTTTTTATTAAGCCCAGATATTCCCTTGTGGGATCTTTCTTTAATGTCATATATGAGGTTTGATCCTTCAATAGACGGTGAGCCTCATGGAAATAGTCCTCCTTATTAAGGAGAACTATTCCACCACCCTTGTCTGCTGATCTTAGAACTATGTCTGGGTTTGATCTTAATTGCTTTATACTTTTTTGCTCCTCCCAAGTAAGGTTGGAATAAGATCCAGTTGGTTTTTTCTTACACATTTCATGAAAATCATGTTCAACCAGTTTCCCAAACAATTCAATTTGTTGTCCTTTGGAAGCGTAGGGAAAAAATACAGATTTCGGTTTAAATCCCGTGTGCATGTAGCTTCCAAAATTGACAAAATCTGGATCACTATCTCTTAAAAGAGCCTCTAGATCTTCAATGATAGCCAACTGATCTATATTATTTTGAACAGGCTCATCTACAGGAGTGATCTTTGGTGTTGTTGGTATAGTGCTTGTGTTACTAAAGTGACGATGTAAGGTTAGTTTCCTCAGATATTTTTGTAGATATATAAACAGATCAAAATCATTGGAATCCCTTGTGGGGGCAAACGTTAAACCTTTCTTTAGCACTTGAAAGAGACGTTGATCTTATAATAAGGGTACCTAGAGGCTTAAGACTGCTAATCAAACCCACATATGGAAATGATAATCCAGCTTTTTTAGCCATTTGGGAAGAAATCCTGGAAATAAGTTCCATTAACCTTATCAAACTCCTTATGGGAGAAAGGAAAAAGGAACTTCAAGATCTGGCCTGTAATATTGACAAAATCAAAATGGACATTATTAATATGCCAACTTTGGATGGGTTGCCAAAATTGGTAGAGGAAATGGTGAGCAAATTGAAAAAACATGAAAATTGAATAATGTTGAGGAAAAATAAGAAATTCCTAAGAGATAATGTTGACTATTTAGAGAATAGACTAAAAGATTGGAAAGTTAAGAAAGTGAAAGGTGTAAATAAAGACACCATCTCACATGATCAGACCTCACAGAAGTTAGCCAACAAAGAGTTATCTAAAAAGGAATCGACCCAAAAGGAGAAAAAGAAGCACTTTCCATCTGGTGCTATTCCTAAAATCCTTAAAATTCCTCAAATTCAGGAAAAAACCCAAAAACCCAAAATCTCTCAAACAAGATCAAAATATGAAAATATAAAAGATCATCATAACAGAAAATCTCACTACCAGCAAAGTCAGAGAGAGAGAAGTCATAGTGATAATTGGTCGATGGTTGGGAAAAATGGTAAACGGAAAGAAATTAAACATAAATTCAAACATCAGAGGAGGGATCAATATGCCAAAAAAGAGGATAAATGTATTGCCTTTGAAATACTGGTTGCAAACAAATTCCAAAAACTGAGAGATACTTCTAGTGAGAGCGAGAATAATGATGATAACTCTGATTGTTTTTTTCAGAAATCAACAAAAACAAGGCACAAAAGACCAAGTTCGGATCTGGACAATCCTCCCTCAAAACCTCTGATAAAGCTGAATATGCGCAAAAGGGGGAATTCAGACGAGGTAAGAGAGGAGGGAGAAAGTCCACCCACAAAGAGGGGCTCCCTGAGTCAATAACATTATTTGCCATCTGGATATTTAACTTATCATCCTTTATTATAGATCAACATCTCTTTCAAGTGCTAAATAAAGGTTTAACGTTTGCCCCCACAAGGGAATCCAATGATTTTGATCTGTTTATAGATCTACAAAAATATCTGAGGAAACTAACCTTACATCGTCACTTTAGTAACACAAGCACTATACCAACAACACCAAAGATCACTCCTGTAGATGAGCCTGTTCAAAATAATATTGATCAGTTGGCTATTATTGAAGATCTAGAGACTCTTTTAAGAGATAGTGATCCAGATTTTTCAATTTTGGAAGCTACATGCACACAGGATTTAAACCGAAATCTGTATTTTGTCCTTACGCTTCCAAAGGACAACACATTGAATTGTTTGGGAAACTGGTTGAACATGATTTTCATGAAATGTGTAAGAAAAAAACGACTAGATCTTATTCCAACCTTACTTGGGAAGAGCAAAAAAGTGTAAAGCAATTAAGATCAAACCCAGACATAGTTCTAAGATCAGCAGACAAGGGTGGTGGAATAGTTCTTCTTAATAAGGAGGACTATTTCCATGAGGCCCACCGTCTATTGAAGGATCAAACCTCATATATTACATTAAAGAAAGATCCCACAAGGGAATATCTGGGCTTAATAAAAACACACTTAAAAAAAGCTCTAGATATTGGTATCCTATCTAAACCAGAATATGATTATCTGCTGACTGAGACTCCCACTGTCCCTATTTTTTATTACATCCCCAAGATGCACAAATCACTCACTTCCCCACCAGGACGTCCTATTATTTCGGGGATTAATTCACTCACTTCTAATTTGTCCACATATGTTGATTTTTATTTACAAGCACTAGTCACCACACTTCCTTCACACTTAAAAGACACTATTATGGTTTTACAGGTCCTGGACAACTTTATTTGGCATGAAAATTATCGACTGGCAACTCTAGATGTCCAGGCCTTATATACTAGTATTCCTCACAAAAAATGAATAGAAGCAATTAGGCACTTTTTGATGACACCACAAATTTTACCCCTAACACAGATTGAATTTATCCTCACGTCTATAGATTTTATTTTGAGTCACAACTATTTTATGTTCGATTCAATTTATTTTTTACAAATCTTGGGGACGGCGATGGGGACAACGTTTGCCCCATCGTTTGCCAATTTATATATGGGACAGTGGGAGTCACTAGTGGTTCTTGGGCGTCCTCTTCCACAGCTTAAACTGTGGAGGAGGTACATTGATGATATTGTAATTGTCTGGGAGGGAAGTGAGGAGTCATATCTTGACTTTGTTTCTCTCTTGAATGTCAATGAATTCAATCTAAAATTCAGTGGTGAAAACAGTGAGGTTAGTATTAATTTTCTCGATTTAGAAATCTATATTGAAGCCAACACTATCCAAACCAGAACTCATTTTAAAGTTACAAATGTTAATTCATATTTAGATCCCTTCAGCTGCCATGATAAAAGATGGGTTCAAAATATCCCATTCAATCAGTTTTTGAGACTAAAAAGAAATGATTCTAAGATTAAGGAGTTTGAAGAACAATCCTTATTTCTCAAAAAAAGATTTCTTGATAAAAAATATGATGAGGACTTGATAGATTCCTCGCTAATAAGAACGGATAAAATCCAAAGGAAATCTTTGCTGAAATATCACCATAAAAAAGTAGAAGGAGGTAACAGATATAAAAACACTGTACCTCCTTTTATAACCCAATTTAGCAGAATGCATACTAATGTTAAAAAAGTGTTGCGGAAACATTGGGGGGTACTCAAAATGGATCCTATATTAGGTCCCCATTTGAAGTCCCAACCTGGGGTAGTGTTTAAACGTGCACCTAATCTAAAAAGCTTGCTAGCTCCAAGTCATGTGGTTAGTAATACTACATCTGGTGACATGAAGGCACGCCTGGGGATAGTAGGCACATATAAATGTGGCAAGTGCAAGGCGTGCAATCATGTCACTAAGGTTAAAACTGCCACGTCTTGTGCTACAAAACATGTTTATAATACTAAAAGCTTTATAAATTGTCTAACTACGCATGTGGTCTACGTCTTACAGTGTAGCTGTAACTTACAGTACATTGGTAAGACGAAGAGACCTTTCAAGATGCGTATGTTGGAACATTTGAGAAATTTGAAGAATATACCAAAAACTTTGGCTAAAGGTATGCCCCTTACTCCGCTATTAAAGCACTTTAAGGAAGTTCATAACAATGATCCCAGTTGTATTAAATTTAAAGGACTGGAAAGTGTACCACTAAATATTAGACAGGGTAATAGGGATAACCATCTACTGAAACGGGAACAATATTGGATTTATGAATTTCAAACTAGGTATCCCACTGATTTTTTTTTTTCAACTTTGAATTTATTGAAAGAGTTTTCAGTACATATAGTATCACAGTACATATATAATAAATATCTCATATATAACCTTCCAGTGCGACACCTAAATACTCTCCTGAGTACCTGTGTAGTCTGAACATTGACGTAACTCCGGTTTTGCATTATGTGGTACAATTAGGGTGTTGCGCTTATGGGTAAAATAAAATAAGGATAAGGATAGGGGGGAGGGGAAGATAGGGGGGGGTGATGACCCCGGGAGCGCGGGCCTCTCCAGTTTTTATAATAGGATTAGTGTTCAGATCGCGATTTGCATCATCCCTCAGCTCTTGTCGGTTTAGCTCTTGAGCCTCTTATGTCCTATTGCTTCCCCGTGTGTGGCCAGGTTGCCCACTGCGATGTTCCCATCCTTTGAGTGAAAATGCATTTTGAACTATTATTGCCAAATTGTGGTGACCTCTATCCCTGGGATATCTGTCTGTTCCAACCAAGGCGACCAGACTTTTAGATATTTGGCACCAGTGTCATTAACCAAGCTCATTAATTTTTCCATCTGGCATACTGCTGCGGCCAAGTTTATTCGAGCATTTGCCCGTTCTTGGCCGCAGCAGTAGCCTGGCGCGCGCCCGAGTGTGACGGGCGCGCGCTGAAGCAGCGGAAGAGCGCCCTCCGATCGGGGCGCTCTCCCTACCGCTGCCGGGTCCGCCGGGTCCCCCGAAACCCCCTGCCGCTGTCCCGCGATCGCGGGACACCAGGGCTCCCTCGGGGAGCCCCTGGACGCGCGTGCAGGGGGCGCACGCTCCCGAAGACGCGTGACCGCGCGTCTATGACGCGCGGCACGCCGAGGGGCGGCCACTAGCAAGCCGGGAAATCTCCCGGCTTGCGGTACCGACCACACTGCAATAAAGTGTGTCGGTACTGTATGTACCACATTCGATTTCGAATCTTGGTATAACACTGGTTTTAATTAAAAAAGAATGATATTGCGTGTAATATTAAGAATGATATTGCGTGTAATATTAAGTGAGTTCATCATGTTTATAATGTATATATTTGCTTTCATGTGTGGGTGTGTATTCTATTATTGATCTGTATATTGCAGTCTGGGTATGGTAGAGCTATGGTTTACCGGGTCTGTAGTATGTTTCACATTGGCAGTTTAGCAATGAATGGGTTAATATTTATTTATTGATATGCAGTCGAAAATGAGTATGTATGCCGTTTTAACCAGTTAAATGTATTAATTTGACTGGTACTTGCATATAAACCGCTGTTCCAATTAGCTACAAGTTTTAATCACTTATTGTGAATATACGGCATTCACTGGGTGTATTCACCGGCCTCCTGATTGGCTGTAGCTTTCACAAATACGCGCGGATGACGCTGTGCGTGACCTGACGAATCACATAGTGCGAAACGCGTAGAGGTCACGACAGGTCATCCTGCGTGTGTTGCTGACGGGCTGAGACGGCGCCTGCAAGAATCTTAGGCGGTGGTTCCATCTCTGCGGTAGACGTGATCCGGATCTCTATACGTTTGCCACGGACCCGCCTTCGGCTCCAGTGTGAGTTTCCATCTCCCCCTGCCAGTTTAGATAGTTGTTTCATTACACTTCAGTCAATTTAGGATCAATTCAGGATCAATTGTACTGTTTTAATCATTTAACACTGTTTTTTAATTTTTCTGTGTGTTATGCTGCTAATGGATTTAGAGTAATTATTGTATATCCTAGGGTTCAGGTTCATTTTAACTGAACCTAGCTGTGTGACCATTTATAACTGAGGTGGGGTTGGATCCCCTCAGTGAATTGTTTATTAATAAATTATATTATTTTAATCCCTGGTGCGCATTGTGTGGACTTTTTCTTCTTGAGTTTCTGCAACATTTCACTACACAAGCCCGCCCCTTCTGATATGCTAGACCCTTGATAGCTAAATCCTGACCGACAGCTGACTGCTTCACTAGCCGGGTAGGGAGCGGAGGTGAGGGTAGGGCAGTCCCTGCAAGGGGGGGGGGGTCTCGGAGTGGATA
Source organism: Ascaphus truei (assembly GCF_040206685.1). Taxonomy (NCBI): domain Eukaryota; kingdom Metazoa; phylum Chordata; class Amphibia; order Anura; family Ascaphidae; genus Ascaphus; species Ascaphus truei. The sequence goes on along the minus strand of NC_134484.1, from coordinate 242,170,660 downwards.
GACAAAGGGGCTTCCCCCGGGCGGGGAGTTGGGAAGCTGCAGGTATTGAGGGACAGCGGGCTCGAGAACTACTAGATCTCAGCGACAATCCACTAGCAAGGTGTTTCACTTAGCGTCTTGGTCTATGAGGACGTCTACCAGGCGGGCTTTGGCAAAACCAGGTAGTTGTCGCAGGGCCGTTTGCAATGTCTCTAATGGTAAGGCCATAGTTACTTGGGTCACGGCCACCACGCGGCGGGCGTTTGCATTTGCCACGCCCAATCGCGCACTCTCTGATGTGAGGGGAGGGCCATGGTGGCCAGGTGGAGGTATGTGTATAGTCGGGGGGGGCACCCCAGGTCTAAAATCTCAGCAGCGCCTCCAAATGTAGCCCTGTTTCCTATTGAACACAGACCGCTACCATGTGCTGTATAACCTGTAGGCTCACAGGGCCTAAGCCTCTGCCACAGAGAGCCTGGGGCACGTGTAATAATAGATAATACCTGATATGTGGTGCAGCGCCTCCACCTGCGATGGCTCCCACCAGAGGGGGAGTGGTTCCTCGCAGGACACTTATATATCAATACACACACACACAGCATATAAACAACCAAATGACTTTACTTGTATGAAATGCTTATGTATCTCTCTATACCAACAGGTGTCCCTCCCTAGAGGAGACACTATCTAATGCATCTCGCAGGATGCTGACACCCCTCCTTCATCGGGTGATCCCACCCGTGTCCAATTCCCCAACCCAATATGTCCCCCACCCTCAAGTGAGATAGCGAATATGTATGGGTAACTGCGCAGCCACGGTGTCCTGAACAAATGGTGATATAGTTGGTGCACTTGTTGGTTACCTGCCGGGCACTCCAGTACCCGGGCCTGCAAGGATCTTCACAAAGGATCAGATGCGAGGTGACTCCAGCAATAGGAATCCGGGCGATACCACCCAGACGAACTGCAGCAACAGTAGCAGGGTCTGAGCCCAGATCTCCTGCTCGATATACACTGTCTCTTTAAGTGATCACTAATGGCACAGTAAGGGAACCGGAACCTATCTAGGGCCAGTCCCTATCTCTGCTCCACACTACGGGGACTCAGGGCCTAGCTGGGCCTGGGGTATAAGGCCTAGGTAGGGGCTGAATGCCTCCCTACATCAGAGCTCCATCTCCTTCCTCCTCCCACTAGCTCTGACCAACATGCACGCCCCTCGACCCCTATACCTCCCTTCCTTCCTGCCTTTCTAACACCCGATAGGTCCTCGTGCGTCACGTGGTTCCGCGGGGCTGCTGGGACTCGTAGTTCCCTATGCTCCACCCTATGGGAGCTCTCCTCCTTCGCGGGCTTTGGCAGCTATGCCCGCGCATGCGCAACATCCTGCTCCACCTGTCCTGCGCCTGCGCCAACTCCCAACATGGCGGCGCCCTAATACGCGGAACCTCCGATATACCGGAGTGTTCCCTGCCCTGCTGCAACCTTCCCACCTGACAAAAATACTATGCGGGCGAGGGGAGCCCGGCTACAATAGTTATTCTTATACAAGATCAATACAGGTAATACACTATTTGTTCAAGCTCTTTTCCATAGATGTTTGCTTAGGTCATTTTAAAAATCCTGATTTTTTCAAAAGATATAATATTGTACGATTTAAAGTCTTTTTTTTTCCCATAAATGTTTGCTTGGATAATGCCCAAGTCCTTGTAATATCATTTGATATATTTAATGGTTTAAAGATGAATTATTACCATGTGATATAACTTTAATTCTATATACAATTTTTTTATGGTATCAATCTTTACAACAGGAACCTCAATTTGTTTTTATGATATTATTCTCTTGAAATATATTTTTCTTACCTATTTGTGTATATGTTTGTTTGTTTTCTGGTACAACAATTGACAATTTCATTGACAAGTATTTATTTATAGTTTTTTTAGTGTCATATTGTTAGTTACCATTTGATTATTTAATATGTTTCTTATTTTATGTTACCTTTTATCTTCCCTTATACCTTTTGATTGTATCATGTGTATCCGCTATTTGTGTATTTGTTGCTGAGGGCAACTGCAACTGTGTCATCACTATGCATTGTCTCGTGTTTACCATAGGGAAGTTCTACTCTGACGAGCAGGGGTGGAGCTTCAGCGGGGAATTACTACAAGTGCCTGTACACTCGAGATTACTCTTTGGCAAAGTGCTTTCCTGCACAAAACGTGTCAGAGGTTCTTCTTGAGGTTCCCGTCGTCTCTGTATGCCTCATTACTAAGAATAAAGTACCTCTTTTAGTGGCCTGGCAGTTATCAGCTTTTTTTGGGACACGTTCATATGTAGTGCACATCCGTCTCTTCCTGTGTGGGAGGATTTCTTTCTAGTGTCATTATCATCCAGAAGAGTCACCAGACTATCCAAATATTCCTTGTGCTAATTCTTGTCTTGTTTTCTTAGCATGGAATTTATGCAATAATAGTTTGCGAGAGAATAGATTGAGATACTTCACCCACTCAAAGAGATTGAAATCTGTGCTGGGTGAAAAAGATATTTCTTTGTGCATTACTGCTATGTGGTCTGCATTGAGCTCTATGGGTGATAATGTGAAAAAAATATATATGTCAGTGGATGAAGGTGTATCAGTTTATATTTTGGGACCCCGTCCTCTCTGTCTCTTAATTTTCTTTATGCCTTGCCTTGAACTTCTTGAATGACTGTACAATCTAAAAACGCATCTCTATCCGACATAGGTTCTAACCTGCAGTATTTTATGGTACAAACTTAGGTGGTCTCTGTCTTGGGTGGGTAGTTACTGATGTTTCAGTCTCAGAATTAACCACCTCTGTGTTGGAGTAGCTAATCAGATGTTGTCTGATTTTGTATGTACAGTATGTATGTTTTTTTATCTTTATTTATATAGCACCACTAATGTACATAGGGCTTCACAGCAGTAATACACGACATAATCATATAAATAAATAATACAAACAACACATAATGGGAAGAAGTGCTTCAGACATAAAAGTGACATTTAGGAAAATAAGTCCCTGCCCCGAAGAGCTTACAATCTAATTGGTAAGTAGGAAGAGTGTACAGAGACAGTAGGAAGGTGTTCTGATAACTGCATCTACAAGGGGTCAAGGTCGATGTATGAGGTGTAAAGTACAGTATCAGCCACAGAGCTACTCATATGCTTCGTTAAAGATGTGGGTTTTAAGATGGGTTTTAAAAGTGGATAGAGAGGGTACTTGACGAACATTGAGGGGAATGGCATTTGTGGGCTGATTTGTAGCTGTAAACTTTTTCTTGGTTATAGCCATTACTATACTTCAGAGATTTCCAATGCTTTCTTTTATCTATATTACATAGCCTGCCCGCAGTTACTTCTTTTCCCTGGGCCTTTCCTCTGTCAGTCCTATTACTGCAGGCAGTGGAAAGGTTACTTCCTTCTTTAGGCCTGTGTGTGTGTTACAGCCTTGAATGATGTCATCAGTATTCAAGGGCAGGCCTAGCAACTTCTGAGGATGTCAATCTGAGGGGTGGATATTGGTTGGAACGCCCCCTGGTGTGTGTGGGCCAATCTGTATCCGGCTCTGGCTTGCTATGAGCCAGAGTTAGAGACACTCCCCAAAGATATACCAAATTGTGACATCCTCCCAAATTAGTTCAGTTGAGTTCTGGAACAATTGGAGTGAGCAGATAGAGAGAGAGAGGTCTCTCCCTCCCACCCATGAGGGGCTGGGAGGGAGGGGTATTATGCGGCTTAGGGCAGAGCTCTGAGTTAGAGAAATAGGGAAAGACATAAGCAGATGATGAGGAGAAACATGTGAACCCTTCTATTCTCTGTCCTGGAGCTGCCTGTCAATAAAGAACAGAAAAAGACATGCTGTGTCTCTGAGAATGAAGGAGTGTCAGTAGGGGTCCATCCCCTGAATATCTACAGGGGATCCTTGCTGGCTGGAGGCACTTCACCAGAGAGATCAAGGTAACCTGTCCATCCTGTCCTGTTTTCTCCCCACACCACCGCGGAGCGCTCAGCCCTCTTGTTATCTGCAGGTCAAGAAACAGCACCAGAGTAGCTGATAAGAGCATACCCTCCCAATCTCACTTAGGGGGCGGGGGAGGGGGTTAGATTGGCTACTACATCTATTATTTTGAATGTCCTTTTGTAGTTTAGTTTCAAATTCCTCAAATGTTGGTAGTATCTTGAACTGAATCAAGATGTTTTTAGTTGTAAATTAAGATCATGGTCAATAGTCTAGTATAATTAATAACAATATAAAATCTTTAGAGCAGTTGGTTAAAATTGTTTCCCATTTTTGCCCAAATTCAGTTGAAGTGATATGGTAGGCTTGGGCCAAGCCTATTCTGAATATAGTATCATATTGCTTGTGTGATAGTTTTGAATGCTGATAACCTCCTACCATGTTTGAATTTGTGATCTAAAAAATTTAGACATGTTATTAAAATAATCAGAAATATTGTCAGTCTACCTCTGTAATGTACAGTAGGTATTTTCTGTTGAGAAGACACTTTTGGCCTCATCTTGTCATAAATGAGTGTCCAATTTATTGGATAGTTATCCAGTCATTATTATATCCCTCAAAGTTGCCTAGGGCAACTGTAAAAGGTAAGGACTCTCGATTGCTACACCAATTAATCATAAGGGCAAAAGGGAAAGATAACGCCGCTTTACAGGCAACAAACAAAGAATTGGAAATCGGTAACCTCATAATGCCTTGCTTTAATTCTGTTATAATTTATTATAGCTTGCCTGTATTTACTTGCAACACATAAAAAAGGCAACATCAAATCTCAGAGGATAAAAAATATAGAGCACACAGTTTTCTTGCAGCATCGATTCGTTTTTGATGTAACTTTTTGTAAAACTGAAAATAGATTGTACAGTAGTTAACAATAAAAAAATCATTTACACAGGCTATTTCTAAATTTGGCATACTTCCTTCCTATAAACATAACTGAGGAAATAAAAAAACACATTTATCTGATGTATTTGAATGTCGTTAAAGTTTCCCTGCAAAGAAAGCAAAGAATTGATAAAACATTCATTGGTCAAAAGCAAAACCAACAAAGACATTAAATTAGTTACTGCAGATTTTGCTACTATGGAATATAATTAAAATTGTTCAAATTGTTTGCAAACAATTCATACTTTTTTATTTATTCAACAAATTTAGGACAGTTAAAATGTGGAATTCATTACACACGGAGACTGCACAGGTACACGAGGAGGAAGCATCCTCTCAGACACATTACCCTCACCCACTGACAGAAGCACACCCGTTCCACCACCTGCTGCAATCAGGAGAGTCCAGCTGCAAATGACACCGGAGATGCCAATCCTTCCAGAGCAAGTACCCTCACCCACTGACAGAAGCACATGCGCTCCACCACCTGCTGCACCAAGGAGAGTACAGCTGCAAATGAGACCAGTGATGTGACCTGGACAATCGCGATCCCAGATATCATGCTAAATGACCTCCCTCAAAGCATACCGGAGAAATACTTAAACAGATGCAATGGAAAGGTGGCCAGATTTGCTCTTCCCATTATGAAACACCATTTCAATTATGGGCTCAACCTTCAGTGGTTCAAACTAGTGAATAATGATGGCAAGCTGGGCAAGAAAGCGCTCCCTTTGAATTTACGCCAAAATATTATGGACAAATCAGATCTCATTACACTCTGACCTCGCTTTTTGTAAAATCCGTGACAGACAACATAAATACTTTTTTGAGGCATAAAAGGGTACTTGCCTGGAACCCCATCGGCTATGGGGAGGACTACATGTTTAATTCATTTAACAATAAAAATGCTCCTGTCAATTAACTGCACTCCATGCCCAACCCCCAAAAATATCCTGATTTCATAATGTACATTTATCTCCAATTTCTGCTATGACATACATGCAGAAATGCCATGACATGCATGCTTTTTCCTGTCATTAAAGCCATAAAAGCTAGCGGGTCTGTGTGGTCTATCAAATTATATTTTCAAGACACAAAATCTCGTGGTAGCCGACTTGATTTTCTGTCCGACAATGCCAAATGTAAATTTCTGTCCGCCTTCTGGCCACTGTTAACCCAATTTAAATTGACGTAAAAAAATATTGAAATCACAGGATAGAGACAGGCTCAGCTTAGGATAGCAAGAGGCATCGGAGAAAAAAGCAGGACATATCTGTACTTCTTCCTTTGTAGCATTGCTAAGATACACCCCTTTCTATGTTCCACTACCACTAAGGGGCCCATTCTGTAAGCATTCATAAAAAATTTGCTGGGCCATTTAATTCGCCTGTTTTTTGAACATTGCTATCACAGTTCAGAAAGCCGGCTGCGTGAAGATCGCCTCTCTGAAAAGGCATTACCCGGCGATTTCATTCAGCTGCAGAGAGAACTGCTCCGAGAGAGCCGTCTCTCCCTGCACAAATCTCGCCCGAAATTAATGTTTTTTAATATAAATGTTATTACTAGTGTAGATGTGCAGGGGGTCTCTGGAGCAGAACCTCGTTGATTTTAGGTCTGGGGACCCCCTGCTTCCTGAGATACAGGCCCTGTTACATGTTTTATTCCCATGGTCATGTGACGCGGGACATTTAAATGCATAGGAGATACCGGCACCCAATAAAGGGGTCTGTATCTCGGGAAGCAAGGGGTCCCCGGACCTCACATCAATGCGGTTCTGCTCCGGAGACCCCCTGCTCATCTACACTAGTAATTAAATTAAAACGGCTGCTACCAACAATAAACATTAAAAATACAACAACACTAATACCCACCTCCTCTACCCCCACATGATTGATACTAGAGGCCGTGGGTGTCCGGGGCCCTCAGGTGGTCCCCGCATGTGTCTGTGGTCCCTCGGGTTGTTCCCGTGGGCCCCTGCTGGCCTGCGATACCAATCCTTACTATTAGGCTTTTTAGTTCTTTTATTGTTGGGGTGTTTAGGTGCTTATGTATATATTTTATTATTGTGTATTTATGGCCTTCATGCTTTTCGATTAGGGTGACCATTGGCTGCTATTGTGACTTATCATGCCCTTATTATATGGGTATGATGTACCACTATGCCAATCAATGGGTACAGGTTGGGTATAGTGGTCCTGGGGTGGGTGATTAGCCTCCTTGGTGGGTAGTGGGTGACCCGGGTTATGTCAGGAAGCAGGGCTCATGCAATACCTCCTTACCTTGCCCGGAGGTTGTTGCTGCCACCCCTCGGCCCCCGCAGAGGTACCCCCGTCACAGTGTCTCGTTATCCCGGCCGGCGCTGGGTCACGTGGCAGCCATCTTGCCGGGACGTGCGCAGGAGGAACTTACACAGTGCACGTCCCTGGCTGTAATTTATTCACCCCTCTGAGCTTCTGGCCATGCCCCCAGCACTCTCTGCAATCCCAATCCCGCCCGTATGCAGGCAATGATGACAGCCTGCACCTATTACAATGTGCTCCATGGCACACCCCTTCTCTGCCTCCCTCTGTGATTGGCTCACCTACCTTTATAACCCCAGTTCTCCCTGGGAATCATTGCTCTGCATAGCTTCTGTTAGTCTTGTTTGTATTTCTCCTTTTTCTCTTGTGTACTTCAGGTTTTGACCCGGCTTGGCTTTTGACTCTCTCTCTAGCTCTAGACCCTGGCTCCCTCCTCACTATGCAGTCTCTCTCATCCCTCGATCATGGCATGAACCTCGACTTCCCGGACCTCTGGTATCCTCGACCCCTGGCTACAGCAACCACCACGATTCTTCTATCTCTGGATCCGGCAAGTACCTTAGTTATAATTACTAAAAATCTCCTGGCCTGGCTACATAATCTACCACACTCCGGACATGCTTCCTCTGCTGCGGGTGCGTGTTATTATATGTCCCACCTCAGTAAAGGAACATGTCTAGTCTGAGGGCAGCACTACAGTGACAGGTTAATCCTTAATTTCGAGAGTGGTTAATAACCGCTAAAATGATTAAGGGGTTAGGCACCATTAGATTGTATTTTTATTTGTATTCTTGCTTGCATCGAAGAACATGGACCTGCAGTATGCTGATGGGGACACCTTTCATGATGGTAGGGGTAAGTAGGAAGGTTTATTTACTTTATTTATGCTGGCTGGCTAATGTTTCATTTTATAATGGGCAAATGAGCTATTATCCATATCTGGATAATAGTTATATTGAAAAAAACATTTGGCCACAGGATTGGAAACGCAGGCCAGCAGGGACCCGTGGGGACAACCCAAGGGCCCCCAGACACCTGCACTGACCATCTGAGGGCACACAGATACACATGGGGACAACATGAGGACCCCCGGACATCCACAGGGACCACCCGAGGGCCCCCAGACACCTGCAGGAACCACCTGAGGACACACACGGAGACCACTTGAGGAACCACCCGAGGGGCAACAGACACAGCCAACTGACACCCGCGGGGACAACCCTGAGGACCCCCAGACACCCATGGTGACCACCTGAAGACCCCCAGACACCCACGGGGGGACCACCAAGGGCCCACAGACACCTGCGGGGACCACCTGAGGACCCCTGGACACCTGCGGGGATCACAATAGGGCCCATAGACACCCACAGGGACCACCTGAGGACACCCGCAGAGACCATTCGACACCCATGGAGACAACTTGAAGGTCAACAGACACCCACGGGGACCACCTGAAGACCCCAGGACACCCACGGGGACCACCTGAGGACTCCTGGACACCTACGGGACCACCCACAGGCCCACAGACACCTGTGGGACCACATGAGGACCCCCGGATACCTGCAAATTTACAATTACTGCGCGCGCAGACTGTGTACTAACGTACTGTAGGTTGAACTGCTAAAGTATTAGACTTTGAAGACAACAGCTCGCGAACGCCCCCCTGAGTTTTTAGACGGTATTGAAGTATTGCAGACAGCGCTAATAAAATGCTAATATTACGAGCGTTAATATACTGGAACATATTCCGGAAAAAAAAATACTACATCTGCCCGCGGTTATCAGAGTTGCGCCACTACGGCCGCACTAGGATAAACGCGGCCGCAGCTGTAGCTGAAGGGGTCAGGGCCATCCCCTTTATTAATTTGGTGGCTCTTCTCTGCGCTCTCTCTTGTTCCATAATGTCTTTTCTTAGGATTGGTGCCCAAAATTGTACTCCATATTCAAGGTGTGGTCTTACTAGTGCTTTGTAAAGGGGCATAAATATGTTTACTTCCCATCCATCTATTGCCCGTTTGATGCAAGATAAGATCTTGTTTGCCTTTGCAGCTACTGCATGACATTGGGCACTATTGCTAAGCCTGCAGTCTATAAGCACTCCTAAATCCTTCTCCATCAAGGATTCCCCCAATATATCTCCATTTAATTTGTAAGTCGCCTTTTTATTCTTGCATCCCAAATGCATAACCTTACATTTATCTGTATTAAACCTCATTTGCCATTTGGCCCACGTTTCCAGTCTCTCCAAATCCTTCTGAAGAGAAATTACATCCTGCTCTGATTCTATTACCTTACACAATTTAGTATCATCAGCAAAGATGGAGACTTTGCTCTCGATCCCAACCTCAAGGTCATTAATAAACAAGTTAAAAAGCCGGGGTCCCAGTACCGATCCCTGAGGTACTCCACTCACGACTTTAGCCCAACCTGAAAAAGTTCCATTTATGACAACCCTCTGTTGTCTGTCCTTTAACCAGTTTTCAATCCAGGTGCATATATTATTACTAAGTCCAATTTTCTTTATTTTGTACACCAACCTCTTGTGTGAAACCGTATCAAAAGCCTTTTCAAAATCTAAGTAGACCACATCAACTGCATTACCCTGGTCTAAATTACTACTTACCTCCTCAAAGAATCAATTAACGTTAGTTTGGTAAGATCTATCCTTCATAAATCCATGCTGACTATTACTAATAATTTTGTTTTCCATTAGGTATTCCTGAATATTATCCCGTATTAAACCTTCAAGTAGTTTCCCTGCAATTGAAGTCAGGCTTGCAGGTCTGTAATTTCCCGGTTGTGATCTAGCTCCCTTTTTAAATATAGGCACCACATCTGCTTTACGCCAATCTTGTGGTACTGAGCCTGTGGAAATGGAGTATTTGAATATTAAATATAATGGTTTGGCTATTACTGAGCTTAACTCTTTGAGAACTCTTGGATGTATGCCATCGGGGCCAGGTGCCTTATTTACTTAAATTTTTTCAAGTCGCTTATGAACTTCTTCCTCAGTTAACGAATTGTTCATTAATATGGAGGTTGTGGCTTCCACCTGCAGCACTACTATTGAACTTCATTCTTCTCTGGTTAACACAAAGGCAAATAATGTGTTTAATACCTCAGCTTTTTCCTTATCTCCAATAATCTGCCTACCCATCTCACACTGAAAGGGTCCTATAATTTCTTTTCTCATTTTTTTGTTATTAAGGTACTTAAAGAAATGTTTAAGGTTGACCTTACTTTCTATTGCAATCCTTTTTTCATTATCCATTTTTGCTAATTTGATTGCCCTTTTGCAATTTTTGTTGCATTCCTTATAATTCTGATACGATGTTTCCGTCCCTTCTGACTTAAAGAATCTAAACGTCTTCCTCTTCTTGTCCATTTCCTCCCCTACCTGTTTATTTAGCCACATTGGTTTTTACTTATTTCTTTTATACTTATTACCCAAGGGTATACACTGATAAGTGTGCTTTTCTAACAATGTTTTAAAGACTGACCATTTATCTTCTACATTTTTCCCTGCAAAAACATCATCCCATTGTAATACTACTAGATTAGACCTCAGTTTATTAAAATCTGCCTTTCTAAAGTTTAAGCTCCTTGTTGAACCCAAGAAATCTATTTTTTGATAATTTATTTCAAATGAGACCATGTTATGATCACTGTTACCCAAATGTTCCAGGACTTGAATATTTGTTATTACTTCTACATTGTTTGATATGACCAAATCCTGTATTGCCCCTCTCCTTTTTGGTACCACAATAATTTTGGTCATATAATTGTCTTTAAGCAACCCAAAAAACCTGTTTCCTTTTGTCGTAACGCTAATCTCATTGCCCCAGTCTATGTCTGGATAATTAAAATCCCCCATTATGCAAACATGACCAGTTTTGATGCCTTTTCCATTTGCAAAAATATTTTAGCTTCCTCAATCTCACAGATATTTGGTGGTTTATAGCATATTCCCACAAACATTTTCTTAATACTTTTACCTCCACTGCTAATTTCTATCCACAAAGTCTCTACATTTTCATCATTCCCTTCATAAACATCATCCCTTATAATAGGTTTTAGATCCGGTTTAACATATAAACATACTCCACCTCCCCTTCTATTTGTTCGATCCTTCCGAAAAAGGGAATAACCCTCTAAATTAACTGTCCAGTCATGAGTTTCATCCCACCATGTTTCAGTTATGCCTATGATATCATACTGGTCCCTTGCAGCTATTAATTCAAGCTCCCCCATTTTATCTGTCAGGCTTCTTGCATTAGCAAGCATGCATTTAAGTTTTTTTTCAGCCTGTACTATTATCTTATCTGCTCCTTCCTTTCTGCGCCCACTTGGTTAAATCTTTAGAAGTTTTCTAGTATTATTTGTATTTACTATGGGTGTCTCACTGCTTGTCAAACTCGCACTTGCCCCCATTCTACCTCCATACCACCTTCTATCCTCCTCTATTCCATTTAGTTCATTATCTGTTTCATTCCCCTCCCCCCTCCATCCTAGTTTAAAATCTCCTCAAACCTTTTTAGCATTCTCCCCCCTAGCACAGAAGATCGCTATTCATTGAGGTGCAATCCGTCCCTAGAATATAGATGGCACCTCTCAGAAAAGGAGTCCCAGTGCTCTAAAAACCAAAACTCCTCCTTCCTGCAACACTTTCTTAGCCATGCATTAACCTCCCTGATCTCTGACTGTCTCCCTGTGGTAGTGCATGGCACTGGTAGTATTTCAGAAAATACTACCTTGGAGGTCCTTCCCTTAAGCTTTTGACCTAGATCATTGTAATCATTTTTTAGGACCCTCCATCTTTCTCTAACTTTGTCATTGGTGCCAACGTGTAACAAGACCGCTGGGTCAATCCTAGCCCCCCACAACAATCTGTCTACCCGATCTGCAATGTGCCGACCCCGAGCACTCGGGAGACAGCAAACTGTTCGGTTCATGCGGTCACGGCAACAGATTGCCCTATCTACCTTCTAATAATGGAGTCCCCTACCACTGCAATCTTTCTTTGTATCTGAGTATCCTGAGTCCCCACTGTGCTGGAGGAACTATTCCCCTGGCTGCTAGAGGAATTAGTCTCCCCCAGCCTTGCCATTTCTGCCCCGACATTCCCAATATCTTCACTCAACACGACAAATCTATTGGGATGTGTCAGCTCAGAAACTACCTGCCTCTCCCTATTGCCCCTGCTTCCCCTTCTAACTGTCACCCAGCTACCTACCTGCTCCTCACTAATAGCAACCAAGCTACCTACTTGCTCCTCACTAACAGCACCACCATCTGCACCACTAGTCAAAGCAAGGGCCTGCTCATTGATCTCTAAACCCCTTTCAAGAGTGCCAATGTCCCTCAATATTGCAAGTTGCCTCTTCAGATCAGCAATCTCTGATTCTAAAGAGACCACCCGCTCACACCTCTCACAGCGGTATGCTCCTTAGAACAGCTGCTCCAAGTGCACATCATGTGGCAAGATGTGCATTGAGTGGCATTTTCAATCCTGCTCATTCTAGCAACTATGAAGTTTATAAGTACTAACAGTAAACTATACTTCAATATACTACACCTTGTTTAACCGCTTCCTTGTTCAAACTGCTTCTGGTTCTAACTGCACACTTTAAACAACCAGCACTTCAAATCAAACACACAGATCAGTCAGTACACGCAATGCAACTGCATGTCTAATAACATTAAGCTAATAACAAAATACAAAAGGCGCAAATCAGAGACAACAGGTGGTTGAATATCTAACACCTGTGGGATAAATACGTAGAATATCCTTATAAGAATCCAGGACGAGATATGATCTATAAAAGAGAAAAATGCCAATATGGTGAAGTACGTTTTATCATATAAATGAAGCGCAAGAAAAGTGGCTACCTACAATGTAGATGAAATAAACAGGCATGTAAGGATAAACACTATTCCATATACGATTCGCTTTACTGTCACTCAAAGTATGGATAGTGTCACTTTCCTGGACACCATGGTTTATAAAAAGGATAGTAAACTTGAGACGGCAATTTTCCAAAAACCTACAGACAAAAATTCACTGTTATACGCAACCAGTCACCACCCTGAGTCACTCAAGCGTGGTCTTCCCTACTCCCAAATGTTGAGGGTCAAGCGTATTACCAGTGATCCCTTACTTGTTGAGGCCTCACTTTCAAAAATGGCCCAAAGATTCATTGATCGGGGATATCCGAGGACTGAAATCCATGCGGCTTTAAAGAGAGTACAAGCATTGGAGAGGGAATCTCTCCTTATACCACATACAGCTAAGAATGATGACCAATGTATTAACATCAGCAGCACTTATTCAACTGCTTCTAACTATATTAAACGTAGTATACGTAAGAATTGGCACATTCTAGCTAATGATCCCCAAATTGTCAAATTGTGCAAAGTGCCGCCACGTATGTGCTACCGTCGTGGTAGGAATCTTCGGGATGCATTGGTGCAGGCTGACCCATCGAGTAAATATACACCTACCTTGTCCTGGTTCCGAAGGATACCTGGCACTTATAAATGCCATGGTTGCATCAATTGCAGTTTTAGCAGACTGGCCAATCCTTTTCCCATCCACATAATGGGCATCCCATCCCTATTAGATCCTTCATTAATTGTGAGACACGGTTTGTAGTCTACTTTATTAAATGCCCTTGTGGGCTTTACTACATAGGAAAAACAAGCCAGATGTTTAAGGAAAGGATGGCGATTCATAGGTCAACCATTAACAAAGCTCTATTGGACACTAACATTCGTGAGTACCTGAAACATCTTCCAGTAGCCAGACACTTCAGGCAACACAAGCATAGTTTATCCACACTTAAGTGTATGCCTATCCTGCAAGCCAATACGTCCTCTCGTGGTGTGGATAGAAACAAATTGTAACTTCAGCTGGAGGCCAAAATGATTTACGAGTTAAGAACAATGTCACCATATGGTCTCAATGAAGATTTTCACCTTGGATGTTTCATCTAATGTGTTAATGGATTTAGGCATCTTTTTTGGTCACTTTTTGTATCTTTTTGGTCTCATTGGTTATTTTTGTATGCCAGTTTTTGTTTTTCTACATTTTTGTATTTTGTAGTTTTCTCTTTGCTTGTCGCTAACGTAATCTGTTATTTTACTTTATTTTCCTGGTGATCAATCTTTGTCTGCCCTTTGTGCCTCTTTGTGGTATCACACTTTTTATCTTTTTGATGTTCACTGTAGGTCCAGTCTTCTTTCTCTCCCCTGCCCTATTATGGTTGACTTGCTCCTTTTGTGTCTTGGGATTCCCCGTTACTTTGGGTCACCTCCCCCCTCCCTTGCTCCCTTTGTCTTTATCTACACTGGTTTCTTCTCCTCTCCTCTAGGTGTTGTGGTTGTTAGGGCTACGTAGGATGCTATCACATTTATTACTCACGGCTCTGCAGCATTTTTCATATATATTTATTTATGGTCATTTTCTGAGCCACTCGTGCCGCGCATGCGCTACATTGCCTTTTTTCACACTGTGATCGCATTGGCTGCGCGTGTCTCCATGGCACTCTCTGCATATATTTATTTCTGGCTACCTACGCAGCCACGCGCGCCGCGCAGCGCTATGACATCGCCTTTTTTCCACACTGTGATCGCATTGGTTGTGTGCGACTCTTAGGCACTTTCTGTATATATTTATTTATTTCTAGTTACTTAGGGAGCCACGCATGCCGCGCATGTGCGCTAACACTGCCTTTTGCCCTAATGGTTCCCTAGATACATGAGACACCACACTATACTACTCTTTCCCAGTAGTAGTCGCATGTATGACGTCTACGCCAGATTTGGTCAGTTAGTAGCTACAGCTTTTCAGCATTGCGGCCCAACCTATCAGGATTCTGTTTGCTACTTGGTGGTGGGTATATATGTTTGTCTGTCCTCACTATGTTTAGAGCACTCCCTTGAGAAAGGTCCTGTGTCTAGGACCGAAACGTCGGTGATTGTAACAGTTTTCTTCTAATACACGTTTTTTGATACTACCGAGTGTGCTGTCTCTTCCTTGCTTTGTGGCCCTGGGATTCTGGATCTGCCTGGTAAGGAGTCTATTTTTGCATACTTCCTGTATGGGACAAGCACCTATTTTTGCTTTATGTGTGTACCATCTGCCTGTTCTTTTATATATATATATATATATATATATATATAGAAGGAGTGTACCTGTTCCGGTTGAGGAAAGGCAATTCAGCGGGCACCACGAGGCAGGAAAAAACGTTGCAGAAGCTGGACTGTGCTGTATAACAATTCCTTTAATGAAGCATAGTTAAAAAGAGGGGGGGAAAAGCATACCCCTGCACCTCTAACGCGTTTCACCCAGAGATTGGGCTTTTTCAAAGAGCTACCCAAGGCACATAGGTCAATTCAGTTCAGGGAGACTGCAGAGGTTAAGGGGGGGTTTAAAGACTCCCCACTTACAACTCTGCACATCTCTGCTACACCTTGTGCCATCTAGGGTGTTTCATGCATATAGCCTCAAGCATGCATTATCACACCAAGTGATCCGGTTCAAATGCAGTGAAAAACATTTATTTTCAAATAATTGTGGGTTTATATAAAGCTCTGCAGCACTGGTTGATTGGGGCCATCCACCCCATATATTTTTTTCTATATATATATATATATATATATATATATATATATATATACACACCCTGCCAGAGGATGAGGATATCGTCGATATATCTCAACCACAAGAGGACATGACACGTCATATGCTGATTAGCTTCTGAGAAAACAAACTCTTATTTCCACAACTCAAGAAATAGGATTGCGAGGGTGCACAGGTAGCCCTCATTGCTGTGCCTCTTTTCTATAAAAAGAAATTATTTTTAAAAACAAAATAATTGAGTTTATATGAAGGCTAGTAACTCCATAAGTAAGATCATCAAATTAGTGGAGATATTCATCATAGTGAGAAAGTATTTATAAGCTTTAAGATCATCCTGATGGTGTATTGAGGTATGTTATGCTTCTACATCACATGTAGCGAGAATGGTATTTGTTTCTACCGTGACACAGTCTAGTCTCAAGAGCACATCCATTTTGTCACACAGATAGGATGGCAGTTTTTCCACCACTGAACCCAGAAATATTTCAAGAAAACGACATATAGGTTCACAGAAACCCCCTATACCCGCCACTATAGGTCTACCCGGTGGGTGAGTGAGGTTTTTGTGCATCTTTGGCAGAAGGTAAAATGTCATATTAATGGTAAATTCAGATACTAATCCATCTCGATTGAATTACTAGCCTTCATATTAACTCATAATTATTTTGTTTTTATAACTAAATTCTGTTTACAGAAACAATGGCCCCATCTGAGGATTATTTTACAAAAGCACTAGCCAATCCTCATGACTGACCCTGAGCTTAAATCTATCTTGGGAGAAAAAGTTATTATTATCAGTAGACGATCTCCCAATTTCAGGGACAGACTAGTCCATAGCCATTATGTCCCCCATGTCAATCCCACTTTTCTGTCAACATCTAATAAAAAGGGATTTTATAAATACAATGCTTGTACGGCCTGGTGCTTTATGACAGACTGAATCCTTTTTTGACTGTTGTAAAACAAGGGACTTTAAGATATATATTTTTCTCAATTGCTGATCTAAAGGTGTCATTTACTGACCTGCCCCTGTAATTTGATTTATGTGGGTATGACAACTAGGGAGGTTCACTTTAGGATTTTGGAGCATACCCATAATATCAAATTTGCACATAGGATTATTGATTACTTTAAGAAAATTTCATCTGTGGTAAAACACTTTTTATAGGAGCATGGTGCGTTCAGAGCCAGTCTCTCTGCCTTTGCCATTGATTGAGCATTACTTGGCATTAGAGAGGGAGATCTAGAGAAAGCCCTCTTGAAGAGAGAGTGTCGTTGGATTGTCCAACTTGGCTCTATGCTGCCACATGGTCTGATCGCCTACTTAGTTTTTGCCATGTTTCTGTAAATAGTCATTGGGGTGCCTTTTAGTTTAGCGTACCATACACCAGTTATATCCTTGTTCTTATATTGTATATTTTATGCTTTTCTGGTGTTTAATCATTTGGGCTTATGTGTTAGCTCTTTTCATTTTATTATTTTAACCATTTGTTCTCTTTTTGTGTTTTGATGACTATAACTCTAGATTTATTGACTGTCCACCTTGTACACAAACAATTATGCCGTGCTGATTTCTGTGGGATCAACAGCCATCTCTAAGATGATTAACTGCTTTATAATGCCTGCCTGTCTGATGAACTGAATTGTGGAGCTGCATGATGGTATCTATGGTGACGCTGATACTGCTGCAACATAAAACATGTGAACTGTGGTCGCAACCATCAAGTGGAATGAAAGCTGTCATCTATACATGCGCAATCATCTATGTGCGCATTTCTTATATTGGTTCATAGATGGCTTTGGGTCCTATAAGTGCTGCTTATTGACCTCCACTTGTCTGAAATTTACATGATTTAGTGCTGTTTTGCAATCGTGTATCTTGGTTTACACAATTGCCCGTGATGTCTGTGAGCTGCATACTGCACCGACACACTTTATTCGAGCAAATACCCAGTATGTACCTGGCAGATACCTGGAATGCGCCGCTCCTCACCTCTGACAAGCCCCGTTGCGTTTGCCTTCCCAGCCTGGGTTCATGCCTGGCTGACGGGCGGCTGATCTGTTAAATGATAATGATTAGGATTTAATAGGCTGCAATGCTTCGCGTGTCTACCAGATGGCATAAATTCATGAATTGTCATGCAGTATATATATATATACTGTGCAGTATTGCAGCCAGCGGGAATAAAATGCTTCAATCCCTGCCTGGAAAATACCTCAATGCACTCGGGCAGAAAACAGTCACAAACCTCAATACACCCGGGTATACCCGAATTCGTGGGACTAGCCGAGCTCGAATAAAGTGTGTCGCCAGTGTATGCTACTGGCTACCTGATTGGTGGGATTTCCCACACATGCACAAAAAATTTGCTCTACTCTGTATACATTTGCCGTCTGATCACTCCGGGTCTCTGACATCGCTACCTAATTAATTTCAGCTGCTCTGAAGACAGATCAGCAGACTGTATTATGCAACATGGTGGAGCAATCAAATGGCATGCTCTTTCCCTCATGATTGGCTGTAATTCTTGGTGCCAAAATGACACCATCATCAGGTTCACCTTTAAAAATCTCAGCTGTTCAATTTATATTCACCACTCCAGGAAGAAGTCCAGTGGGACAAAACCCGTTGAGTTGACAAACCTGGGACTTTCCTTCTCTTACTATGGACTCTGTGTTACTTACCTGAACTTACCACTCAGCTATTTGCTGATTCTGCTTGGACCCTTTTTCAAGCGTTTTGATTTTCCACCTGATCATTCAGCTGAGAATGGTCTTTTGTCACCAGATTTTTCTGGCTATATATAGCTGTTGTTTCTATTGTCCTTGCCAGGTTACTCTCATCAAGTGTACATTTATTACTATTACCAATGAAAAAAAGAGATTTTAACTAAACATATACTAAGCGCTCAACCTATTAACCTAACTAAACAATACACTATAATGATTGATAAGTGCTCTAAATTGTTGGAATCTCCTTTAAGAGATACAACAATATATTAGGGGATCCCACAGACTGATGTGACAGACTGGGAGAATGGCTGCCTAAGGAATGAAAAAACAAACCTATCCACAAGGTAAGTACAACATTAGCATAGAATACAAAGAAAATAAAACAAACAATGAACAAAAACAAAATAGTCCTTGGCGCACTATCGGGTATATAATCCTGACAAAAAATGAAGTCCCAAAATCTTGGTAGCAGGGATGAAGAATGGATCCGGAATTCAATCGCAATTGAAGTCCCTTATAATAGTGGAACCAGATCTGTAATTATACAAAAACAGAACAACTATTGCGCAGTACTTCTGGTCAATGGTTATCTCCCCCACCGTTGCCAGCTACTTACTTAAAAATAGAGAAAAAGGGGCCTTAAAAGGTATCTTTAACTTCCTTCCCGGCTAGCTGTTCGTCTATGGGTTGTCAGGCGATGTAGCTCCTCTTTAGATACACGCTCGCAACACCATACACTGGAATACAAGGAGAAATAAAGGCACCAATGGTATGATACCGTAAAATTGAATTAAAAACTACAGGACTAAACAACAGTACACTCACATGCCGATAGTCCCTATGCACAGGATACAACGTGCCGTCCGCTTGCGTGAGAGGATACCGGGGTGATGCAGATGGAGGTGGGACCTAGCGTGGATCCCCGCTTCATGGTCGCGACTCGGAGCGCCTTGTCCCCCTCCGATGACGTCACTGCTAGTGCGCCCCTTCTCCTCCCCACACGCGTGCACGTAGTATCACGTCCTGAGAGAACTCCACCCTACGCGTGTTTCGTGACTATTGACGTCACTTCTTCAGGGGTAATGGAGTTGTGGGGGCAGTATGTGCTATTTAAACACATTAAGGAATGTCCGCAGGGCTCCCATTGGATGATTACCCAACTAGACCCTCCTACTTATTACCTTAATCACATATCAAAAATCGGATTTGATACACATACATCTTACATATACAATACATGAAAAATGAAATATGTGTCTCATACATCACTTAACCTGCAATAAACAAACAATTATTATAAATACAATGATTAAAAAATAAATAATGCTAGCGACTCCACGGGGGTTATTAGACCTTATATTACCGAGGGAAACTACCATTGAGTTAATTGAACAGAGAACACAGAGGAAAAAAGTTATTAAATCAGAGGATTGGTAAGCGAGTGCCCTTCGAATATAGAACTGACCTAGCCATCTTTCAGAAATGATGCCAGATCGAATTCTGTATTCAGACCTCTTGGGGTCAGCGTTCTAAGGGTATATATCCAGAAGCTTTCGCGTCTGGATATAAGATTCATCTTATCACCCCCTCTCCAATTTTGGTTTGGGGCATTCAATGCCCTTACATACTAATCCTGTAGAGTTTTGATCATGTTTCAATTTAAAGTGGTTGGAGACACTATGTGTCTCCAAACCTCTTTTAATATTATAAACATGCTCTGCAAATCGTCGTTTCAATGATCTACCTGTCCGCCCTACATATTGTAGCCCACACGGGCACTCTAACAGATAGACCACAAAAGGACTTTTACAGGTGATGAATGACTTGATCGGGAATGAAATCCCTGTAACATTTGACTTAAAGTCCCTACATTTAGAACCATATCTGCAGCCAATACACTTACTGCTGCGGCCAAGTTTATTCGAGCATTTGCCCGTTCTTGGCCGCAGCAGTAGCCTGGCGCGCGCCCGAGAGTGACGGGCGCGCGCCGAAACAGCGGAAGAGCGCCCTCCGATCGGGGCGCTCTCGCTACCGCTGCCGGGTCCGCCGGGTCCCCCGGAACCCCCTGCCGCTGTCCCGCGATCGCGGGACACCAGGCCTCCCTCGGGGAGCCCCTGGACGCGCGTGCAGGGGGCGCACGCTCCCGAAGACGCGTGACCGCGCGTCTATGACGCACGGCACGCCGAGGGGCGGCCACTAGCAAGCCGGGAAATCTCCCGGCTTGCGGATCTGGCCGCAGAGTGATAAAGCGTGTCGGTAGTGTACTACATGTAAAGAACCCATTGAGTTCCTTCAACCATGTAGTATTGCGTGCCTTGATTGGATTAAATGGACAACTGGGGGATAGTTTTAATTTTAGATTGTCAGCCTTTTTAAATACTATCTGTGGACACTTAGGTAATATAGTTTTCAATACTGTGTCACCCTGTAGGATACCCCAATGTTTTTTAATTATTTGTGTGATCTTGTTAGCCATTCCATTGTACTTAGTAATAAAAGGAATAAATTCAACTCCATCTTGTTTGTTTTTTATTCTTTTACTATCCATAGCAATTAGATCCTCTCTGTTTGTATTTCTAGATGCTTCTAGTGCCCTCGTAACCTTATTATGAGTATATTCCCTACTAATGAATTTGTTTTTTAGTTCATTGGCCTGTATGTTAAATATTTCTACCTGGGAGCAGTTTCGTTTCGTTCTTAAAAACTGGCCCTTGGGAATGTTGTTAATCCATCTAGGGTTATGGTGGCTCGATGCTAAGAGATAGGTATTTGCATTGACCTTTTTATAGAAGGTCTTGGTCTCAATAGATCCCCTCTCAATGAACAATGTCAGGTTTAGAAAGTCAATAGTGAGAGGGCTGGTATTAAATGTGAATTTCAAATTTGAATTATTATTATGAAGGTACTGTTGGAATTTACCCAAATCTTCCTCACTTCCACCCCAGATACATAGCACGTCGTCAATATAACGCTTCCACAGCACCAGGTCCGCCCCAAATGGGCTGCGGGACTGGATATAATCCTCCTCCCACATGCCCATAAAGATGTTAGCATAACTAGGAGCGAACCTGGTGCCCATGGCGGTGCCACATATCTGGAGGTAGAAATTGTTGTCATAATTAAAGAAATTATGGGTAAGGATATATCTAATCCCTTCTAATATGAATTCTTTGAATCCCTGTTCGAGACTATCATCATGGTCTAAAACTCTCCTAATTGCCTCAATGCCTAGGTCATGATTAATGACAGTATATAGTGAGGTCACGGAAAGGGAAAGTATCTACTGGCGCCAAATAAGATATACACTGGCGACACACTTTATTCGAGCTCGGCTAGTCCCACGAATTCGGGTATACCCGGGTGTATTGAGGTTTGTGACTGTTTTCTGCCCGAGTGCATTGAGTTATTTTCCAAGCCGGGATTGAAGCATTTTATTCCAGCTGGGTGCAATACTGCACAGTATATATATATATACTGCATTACAATTCATGAATTTATGCCATCTGGTAGACACGCGAAGCATTGCAGCCTATTAAATCCTAATCATTATCATTTAACAGATCAGCCGCCCATCAGCCAGGCATGAACCCAGGCTGGGAAGGCAAATGCAACGGGGCTTGTCAGAGGTGAGGAGCGGCGCATTCCAGGTATCTGCCAGGTACATACCGGGTATTTGCTCGGATAAAGTGTGTCGGTGCAGTATACTGCAAAAGGATATAAGAAAACCAAGCCTGTTGGCTGTAGACACGTAGCTCCTCACGTTGTGCTTAAAGAAAAAGAAAAAGCACAACACATAGCGTAATACTGTGACTATAAACGGACAACACTTAACAACATGTAACAGCTGAAAAATAAATTGGTGAAATCTCAATATTAAAACATTTAATAACAATCATAAATAATATATATTGCACACGGACATTTAATAAACAAATAATGCGATAAAAATAGAAGCACTCTGCACCGCCGATGGAGATAGTAGCAATGCCTACTCACCAGATGGAGTAAGTAAGTAGGCGGTGGATAATTTTGAGAGTATCCCCTCTCGTTTGTAAAGCTGCTCTCTGCTGGCTGGCGTCTCTGGGACCGTAAGTGTGGAGATCTTGGTACGGTGCCTTCCGCGACTCACTTGGGAAGACGCCCAGGAGGTGATGAACAGCAACAGCTGATTCAATACGCCGTCGACATCAGCAGGAAAACCGGTTAGCAGCAAACGCAGATTCAGCAGCAGCAGCTGATGCAGCACGCCGTCGGTGTAAGCGGGCTGGCTGGTCTGCTGCAAGCGCAGATGGAGCTGTGCGTGGGGATACAATCTCCAAAGTGTAGAGTGCTAAAACGCCACCCTACGCGTTTCGAAAGGCTCTCTGCTTTCTTCCTCAGGGGTATATAAAATATGGAGTCCAACATAGTCCCTTAAATACAAAATCAGTGATTTACAGGGATTGATTTCACCTGTAAATCACAGATTTTGTATTTAAGGGACTATGTTGGACTCCATATTTTATATACCCCTGAGGAAGAAAGCAGAGAGCCTTTCGAAACGCGTAGGGTGGCGTTTTAGCACTCTACACTTTGGAGATTGTATCCCCACGCACAGCTCCATCTGCGCTTGCAGCAGACCAGCCAGCCCGCTGACACCGACGGCGTGCTGCATCAGCTGCTGCTGCTGAATCTGCGTTTGCTGCTAACCGGTTTTCCTGCTGATGTCGACGGCGTATTGAATCAGCTGTTGCTGTTCATCACCTCCTGGGCGTCTTCCCAAGTGAGTCGCGGAAGGCACCGTACCAAGATCTCCACACTTACGGTCCCAGAGACGCCAGCCAGCAGAGAGCAGCTTTACAAACGAGAGGGGATACTCTCAAAATTATCCACCTCCTACTTACTTACTCCATCTGGTGAGTAGGCATTGCTACTATCTCCATCGGCGGTGCAGAGTGCTTCTATTTTTATCGCATTATTTGTTTATTAAATGTCCGTGTGCAATATATATTATTTATGATTGTTATTAAATGTTTTAATATTGAGATTTCACCAATTTATTTTTCAGCTGTTACATGTTGTTAAGTGTTGTCCGTTTATAGTCACAGTATTACGCTACAGTATGTGTTGTGCTTTATCTTTTTCTTTAAGCACAACGTGAGGAGCTACGTGTCTACAGCCAACAGGCTTGGTTTTCTTATATCCTTTTGCAGTATATATCTTATTTGGCGCCAGTAGATACTTTCCCTTTCCATACTATAGTTCTGACCAGGGGGTCAGTTTTTTGTATCTTGGGCAGCCCCTTATGCATGTTTGGTCATTTATACATAAGGTATTATATACTCTGTCATACTATTGTGGGTAGCGCTGCCTGTTTTGTTGTTTTTATATAGTGGGGTCACGTCACACGTGACCCATACATAGTGATCCTCCCACTTTAGATCATTAACTATATTCAAAACATGAGTGGATTAAGGATCTTTGGAATCCCCCCGGTCGCCCCATCATATCTGGGATAAAGTCGTTGACATCTAATTTATCCCAGTTTATTGATTCCACATTACAAAAGTATGTCTCCCAAATACCATCGTATCTCTGAGATACCACTCATGTTTTGAATATAGTTGAAATGCATAGGCGTTTTACAGTATCACAGTATCACATTTCTGCGCATTAAACATTATGATGACCTGTTGAAAATACTTATTTGAACTGATAATCCATCATACAGAGTTCTCCCCCTCGCCCCCTGTACACTCACAAGGCTAAAGTATTTCTACTTCTTATCTACACCTCTCCCACACCATTCTTTGTAATGGGTGGCTTTCTGGCTGTAATCTTCCCGAGCCTGTCATCACATTTCTGCGCATGCGTGTATGACTTCCCATTCAATTAGAATTTGAAGTCTGGAAGAAAAACAAAATTGTTTCTCGACATGTGCCTGCATAACAATTCTTGATATTCTGAGAATTAATCACTACTGTAGCTTTTTAATTCTACACTAGTCATGTACATACTTTATGAGGTGGGTGGCATACTGTGATTTTAATTTGGGAGTGTGGGGTTCAAAACATTATTATGACCTGTTGAAAATATTTCTTTGAACTGATAATCCAGCATACAGCGCTCTCCCCTTCCCTTCCCCCCCGCACACACACAAGGCTAAAGTATTTCACTTCTTATTGACACATCTCTCAAACCATTGATTTGTAATGGGTGGCTTTCTGGCTCAGTTTAATAGTTTAATCTTCCCGAGCGTGTTCCCACATTTCTGCGCATGCGTGTATGTCTCATTGGAACCTTGTTGATTATTTCTGCGCATGCATGTATGACTTCCCATTCAATTAGAATTTAAAGTCTGGAAAAAAAAATGTGTTTCTCGACATGTGCCTGCATAACAATTCTTGATATTCTGAGAATCAATCACTACTGTAGCTTTTTAATTCTACACTAGTCATGCACGTACTTTATGAGGTGGGTGGCATACTGTGATTTTGATTTGGGGGTGTGGGGTTCAAAACATTATAATGACCTTGAAAATATTTCTTTGAATTGATAATCCAGTATTCAGCACTCTCCCCCTCCCCCCGCACACACACAAGGCTAAAGTATTTCTACTTCTTATCGACACCTCTCCCAAACCATTCATTTGTAATGGGTGGCTTTCTGGCTCAGTTTAATAGTTTAATCTTCCCGAGCGTGTTCTCACATTTCTGCGCATGCGTGTATGTCTCATTGGAACCTTGTTGATTATTTCTGCGCATGCGTGTATGACTTCCCATTCAATTATAATTTAAAGTCTGGGGGAAAAAATGTGTTTCTCGACATGTGCCTGCATAACAATTCTTGATATTCTGAGAATCAATCACTACTGTAGCTTTTTAAATCTACACTAGTCATGTACGTATTTTATGAGGTGGGTGTCAAACTATGATTTTTATTTGGGGGTGTGGGGTTCAAAACATTATGATTACCTGTTGAAAATATTTCTTTGAACTGATAATCCAGCGTACAGCGCTCTCCCCCCCCCTCGCACACACATAAGGCTTAAGTAAATAGAAAAAATGTTGATTCTTTTAAATTGTTTCATTGTGTCACCTTTTATAACAATTTTCAAAAAGTTACTGTATTAATAAATGTTTTTACTTACTGTACTTATAACAATGTTCAAATGTTACTGTGTAAATACATATTTTTACTTACTGTACTCTAAATAAATAGAAAAAATGTTGATTCTTTTAAATTGTTTCATTGTGTCACCTTTTATAGCAATGTTCTGTATACTGTATAACAATGTTCTGTACTGTATACTGTAGAATAAATACATACTGTATAGAATAAAAGATTATAATTTTTTATTTTTCGGGTTTCTTATACTGTACAAGTACCGACACACTTTATTCTCGCTCGGCTAGTCCCGCGAATTCGGGTATACCCGGGTGTATTCAGGTTTCTGATCGTTTTCTGCCGGAGTGCATTGCGTTATTTTCCCGGCAGGGATTTAAGCATTTTATTCCGGCTGGCTGCAATACTGCAATGCCGTGTAAATACACATGGGGGCGCTTGCAAGCTGTTCTCTTTGAAGCCGTCCCTTATAATGAATTGTAATGCAGTATATATACTGTATATATATACTGTATAACAACAACCCCTATAAGCCTTAACATACAGTACTGTACACATACAGTACTGTATATGCACATACATAAATGATACTACTTTATGGGCGGCGGGGGCGAGATGTGTTTGCAGCAGAGAGAGATCCGCTGCTCTCTCTCTGCGCAAACATCGGCACATTAAAAATTATTTTAAATACATTTTTATTGATAGTGTAGATGTGCAGGGGGTCTCCGGAGCTGAACCGCGTTGGTTTCAGGTCTGGGGACCCCCTGCTCCCCGAGATACAGCCCCCTTTATGAGGTGCCGGTATCCCTCTGCTTGGTTTAAAGGTCCCGATCACGTGATCGCGGCCTGTAAACCAAGCAGAGCAGAGGGATACCGGCACCCCCTAAAGGGGCCTGTATCTCGGGGAGCAGGGGGTCCCCAGACCTGAAACCAGTGCGGTTCTGCTCTGGAGACCCTCTGCACATGTACAGTATCAATAAAACCCATACAGTATACAGTATAAATAAACACTCGTTCTTTACCTTAGCGGCTATGCACTATGGTAAAGAAGCAGCATTTCTTTATTTTAATAATATTGTACAGTGAGCAGGGGGTTCTCTGAGCCAGAAATGAATGCTCAGGGACCCCCCCTGCTCAATATTATTAAAAATACAGAAATGCTGCTTCATTACCATAGCGGATAGCCGCTAAGGCAATGAAGGGGTTAACCCACGTGCCCGCTTTATTGTGCGTAGTGGGGATGGGTGAGGGGGGTATTTGGCCCTTGGTGTGAGTTTAGGACTTGCGTGGGGGTTGCGGGTGCACTTAACCATTTCACGACCGTAGCAGTTAATACCGCTACGGTCATGAAGGGGTTAAGCCCTCCCGCTACCCCCCCGCAAGCCCTAAACAAGCACCGTTGGGGCTAATACCCCACTCACCCACCCCCGCTACCCACAATAAAAAAAATACACACACACAGCAGCCGCCAAAAAATAAATAAATAAATCTAAATAAATAAATGACAATAAATACATTTGAAATACATTTTTATTGATAGTGTAGATGTGCAGAGGGTCTCCGGAGCTGAACCGCGTTGGTTTCAGGTCTGGGGACCCCCTGCTCCCCGAGATACAGCCCCCTTTTATGGGGTGCCGGTATCCCTCTGCTTGGTTTAAAGGACCCGATCACGTGATCGCGGCCTGTAAACCAAGCAGAGCAGAGGGATACCGGCACCCCCTAAAGGGGCCTGTATCTCGGAGAGCAGGGGGTCCCAAGACCTGAAACCAGTGCGGTTCTGCTCTGGAGACCCTCTGCACATGTACAGTATCAATAAAACACATACAGTATACAGTATAAATAAACACTCGTTCTTTACCTTAGCGGCTATGTGCTATGGTAAAGAAGCAGCATTTCTGTATTTTAATAATATTGTACAGTGAGCAGGGGGTTCCCTGAGCCAGATATTATTAAAAATACAGAAATGCTGCTTCATTACCATAGCGGATAGCCGCTAAGGCAATGAAGGGGTTAACCCACCGTGCCCGCTTTATTGTGTGTAGTGGGGATGGGTGAGGGGGGTATTTGGCCCTTGGTGTGAGTTTAGGACTTGCGGGGGGTTGCGGGTGCACTTAACCCCTTCACGAGCGTAGCAGTTAATACCACTACGGTCATGAAGGGGTTAAGCCCTCCCGCTACCCCCCGCAAGCTCTAAACAAGCACCGTTGGGGCTAATACCCCATTCACCCACCCCCGCTACCCACAATTAAAAAAATACACACACACAGCAGCCGCCAAAAAATAAATAAATAAATCTAAATAAATAAATAAATAAATGACAATAAATACATTTGAAATACATTTTTATTGATAGTGTACATGTGCAGGGGTCTCCGGAGCTGAACCGCGTTGGTTTCAGGTCTGGGGACCCCCTGCTCCCCGAGATACAGCCCCCTTTATGAGGTGCCGGTATCCCTCTGCTTGGTTTAAATGGCCCGACCACGTGATCGCGGCCTGTAAACCAAGCAGAGCAGAGGGATACCGGCACCCCTTAAAGGGGCCTGTATCTCGGGGAGCAGGGGGTCCCCAGACCTGAAACCAGTGCAGTTTTGCTCTGGAGACCCTCTGCACATCTACACTATCAATAAAAATGTATTTTAAATGTATTTATTTATTTATTTAGATTTATTTATTAATTGTGCTGCTGCTGCAAGTCCTAAACTCACACCAAGGGCCAAACACCCCCCTCACCCCCAATAAAAAAAATTCACGCACAGCAGCCCCACAATTAATAAATAAATCTAAATAAATAAATAAATACATGAAGAGAAATAAATATATACTGTATATATATACTGGATATATATACAGTATATATATATATAATAACAATCCCTATACATATACAGTATATACTGTGTATATATATATACTGTATACACATATACATATCTATCTATCTATCTATCTATCTATCTATCTATCTATCTATCTATCTATCTATCTATCTATATATATATATATATATATATATATATATATATATATATATATATATATATATATATATACAGTATACAGTATATATACACACAGATGATGAACCAATATACAAATACATGTAGAATGGTTATCAAAATCATACTGTCCTACAAATAACGCTTTTCTATACAGACAATAATAATAATCCATTTAATAATCCTAACTGATTTTACAATATAAAACATAACATTCCAATCCACACAGTACATTGCATTTACATTGTATAAATGATGCACAAAATCTATGCACCATATACATTCTGCAAATGAATGTTAACAATATAATTGCAAGCTACTCTACCAGTAAATACAAACACTTCCAAACAAGTCAACTATTTTAACCAATCAAGTAAACAAAAATCAATATATACTGTAAGTACCAACCAGAAAATACAATTTAAAACCAAAGCTAACCCTTACAATACCAAGGATTACATCTATCTAATTGTAAAAAACCTTATACATTATACACAGCATTGCAATGCAATACAGTACATTCCCTGTATCTCCCTGCCTTCAGTGTAATCTGTTTAAAGCCCCGAAGGCAGAGAGATGTTTCTGTTACCAGTAAATCTCCCTCCCTGCATTGCTGTCAGTGCAGTGTATGTAAATGTGGGGAGGGGGGGGACCCAATGTGCATACTGTGAGGTCTAACCACCCTCACCCCCTACCCACATACAGTTACCCCCCCCCATCCTGGCCATGGCCCCCCCGCTTCTGCAAAACAGACACAAAAATTAAAACATACAAAGTAATGTCCCCTAACCCCTTAATCACCATAGCGGTTATTAACCGCTACAGTCATGAAGGGGTTAACCCACCCTCACCCACCACTCGGGATGCCTACATACCCTCCCACACTAACCCCCCCCCGTGAGGCCTAACCACCCAGTCAGTACCCACAAGGGAGGCCTACCCACATACCGTTGGGGAAACACCCCACCCCCAGTACCCACAATAAAAACAGTACAATGACCCACAATAAACAGCATTATATTTATTAAATACATTACCCACCCCTGTGCCCCCCCATAAATACAAGATTTATTCTTTTACATACAGGGTTCATAACGCAGCCCCACGCTAGTCCCCGGTGGGCTGGCAGGGCACCTGGACAGACCTACAGTTTACCAGCAGCCCTTTTTACACAGGTTCTGGAGGCCTGCTGGTGGATCCTGCCAGCACCATGCCCCCCAGGTGGTCTCCTTGGGTCACCGTGAGCCACAATTGGGTCCCCACGGTAGTCCCAAGGATGTCTCGGAGCCCCGGGTCAAACCCACAGGTGTCTGCGGGGCCTCGGGTGGTTCCCTCGGGGGTCTGGGGAACTCACGGGTGCTCACTACGGGTCCGCGGTGCCCCCACAGAAGTGGGACCACACATCATCATCCCCGCACCTACGGGTCGGCGGTGCCCCCACAGAAGTGGGACCACACATCGTCATCCCCGCAGACTACGGGTCCGCGGTGCCCCCACAGAAGTGGGACCACACATCATCATCCCCGCATGTGTCACCCGTGGAACCACCAGCCTGATACCCTTGGGATACCTGAGAATACCCGAGGTGGTCTCCAGAGGTCCCACGCAGAACCACGGAAGTAACCCTGAATGTAAAAAAAATAAACCTGGCCTATACATTCAATACATACAGCCTCCCCCCCAACACCTACAGTACAATAATGTGCAAAATAACTATTATCCAGATATGGATAATAGATTAATTGCCCATTATTAAAAACATTAACTATATTATACAAATAAATAAAGTACTACTGACCTCATCAATACGAAGTGTCCGTTGCCAGCAAAATCCTTGTCTTGTCCACAACATACATAGCAAATACAAAGCCAATACATTCCAATTACATTCAGATATCAATTAACCCCTTAAACACCTTATCAGATAATAACCGCAAAGGTGATTAAGGGGTTAAGCCACACAGGCCCGATACCCACCCTTCACCCATGAATTTGTACTGTGGCTTCATCATGCAACTATATATATATATATATACTGTATATATATACAGAGAGACAGAGAGAAAGAGAGAGAGATATATACAGTATATATATATATATATATATATATATATATATATATATATATATATATATATATATATATATATATATATATATACTGTATATATCTCTATATATATATATATATATATATATATATACTGTATATATCTCTCTCTCTTTCTCTCTGTCTCTCTGTATATATATACAGTATATATATATATAGTTGCATGACGAAGCCACAGTACAAATTCATGGGTGAAGGGTGGGTATCGGGCCTGTGTGGCTTAACCCCTTAATCACCTTTGCGGTTATTATCTGATAAGGTGTTTAAGGGGTTAATTGATATCTGAATGTAATTGGAATGTATTGGCTTTGTATTTGCTATGTATGTTGTGGACAAGACAAGGATTTTGCTGGCAACGGACACTTCGTATTGATGAGGTCAGTAGTACTTTATTTATTTGTATATGCTAGTTAATGTTTTTAATAATGGGCAATTAATCTATTATCCATATCTGGATAATAGTTATTTTGCACATTATTGTACTGTAGGTGTTGGGGGGGAGGGTGTATGTATTGAATGTATAGGCCAGGTTTATTTTTTTTACATTCAGGGTTTGATTCCGTGGTTTTGCGTGGGGCCTCTGGAGACCACCTGTGGGTATCTTCGGGTATCCCAAAGGTATCAGGCTGGTGGTTCCACGAGTGACACATGCGGGGATGATGATGTGTGGTCCCACTTCTGTGGGGGCACCGCGGACCCGTAGTCTGCGGGGATGACGATGTGTGGTCCCACTTCTGTGGGGGCACCGCCGACCCGTAGGTGCGGGGATGATGATGTGTGGTCCCACTTCTGTGGGGGCACCGCGGACCCGTAGTGAGCACCCGTGAGTTCCCCAGACCCCCGAGGGAACCACCCAAGGCCCCGCAGACACCTGTGGGTTTGACCCGGGGCTCCGAGACATCCTTGGGCCTACCGTGGAGACCCAATTGTGGCCCACGGTGACCCAAGGAGACCACCTGGGGGGCATGGTGCTGGCAGGATCCACCAGCAGGCCTCCAGAACCTGTGTAAAAAGGGCTGCTGGTAAACTGTAGGTCTGTCCAGTGCCCTGCCAGCCCACCGGGGACTAGCGTGGGACTGCGTTATGAACCCTGTATGTAAAAGGATAAATCTTGTATTTATGGGGGGGGCACAGGGGGTGGGTAATGTATTTAATAAATATAATGCTGTTTATTGTGGGTCATTGTACTGTTTTTATTGTGGGTACTGGGGGTGGGGTGTTTCCCCAACGGTATGTGGGTAGGCCTCCCTTGTGGGTACTGACTGGGTGGTTAGGCCTCACGGGGGGGGGGAGTTAGTGTGGGAGGGTATGTAGGCATCCCGAGTGGTGGGTGAGGGTGGGTTAACCCCTTCATGACTGTAGCGGTTAATAACCGTTATGGTGATTAAGGGGTTAGGGGACATTATTTTGTATGTTTTAATTTTTGTGACTGTTTTGCAGAAGCGGAGGGGCCATGGCCAGGATGGGTGGGGTAATGGTATGTGGGTAGGGGGTGAGGGTGGTTAGACCTCACAGTATGCACATTGGGTCCCCCCCTCCCCACATTTACATACACTGCACTGACAGCAGGGAGGGAGATTTACTGGTAACAGAAACATCTCTCTGCCTTCAGTGTAATCTGTTTAAAGCCCTCTCCCCCCTAATGTGTGTTTCTGTAAAATCTCTCTCCCTTCAGTGTAATCTGTTTAACAGAAACATTAGGGGGGAGGGGGCTTTAGGCCTTTACATCTCTCTCCCTTCAGTGTAATCTGTTTAACAGAAACAGGGGGGAGGGGGCTTTAGGCCTTTACATCTCTCTCCCTTCAGTGTAATCTGTTTAACAGAAACATTAGGGGGGAGGGGGCTTTAAACAGATTACACTGAAGGCCGGGAGATACAGGGAATGTACTGTATGGTTCATCATGTACATTGCAATGCTGTGTATAAAGTATAAGGTTTTTTACAATTAGATAGATGTAATCCTTGGTATTGTAAGGGTTAGCTTTGGTTTTAAATTGTGTTTTCTGGTTGCTACTTACAGTATATATTGATTTTGGTTTACTTGATTGGTTAAAATAGTTGACTTGTTTGGAAGTGTTTGTATTTACTGGTAGAGTACTGGTAGAGTAGCTTGACCTGAAACCAACGCGGTTCAGCTCCGGAGACCCCCTGCACATGTACACTATCAATAAAAATGTATTTCAAATGTATTTATTGTCATTTATTTATTTAGATTTATTTATTTATTTTTTGGCGGCTGCTGTGTGTGTGTATTTTTTTTATTGTGGGTAGAGGGGGTGGGTGAATGGGGTATTAGCCCCAATGGTGCTTGTTTAGGGCTTGCGGGGGGGTAGCGGGAGGGCTTAACCCCTTCATGACCGTAGCGGTCTTAACTGCTACAGTCGTGAAGGGGTTAAGTGCACCCGCAACCCCCCCGCAAGTCCTAAACTCACACCAAGGGCCAAATACCCCCCTCACCCATCCCCACTACACACAATAAAGCGGGCACGGTGGGTTAACCCCTTCATTGCCTTAGCGGCTATCCGCTATGGTAATGAAGCAGCATTTCTGTATTTTTAATAATATTGAGCAGGAGCAGGGGGGGTCCCTGAGCATTAATTTCTGGCTCAGGGAACCCCCTGCTCACTGTACAATATTATTAAAATACAGAAATGCTGCTTCTTTACCATAGCGCATAGCCGCTAAGGTAAAGAACGAGTGTTTATTTATACTGTATACTGTATGTGTTTTATTGATACTGTACATGTGCAGAGGGTCTCCAGAGCAGAACTGCACTGGTTTCAGGTCTGGGGACCCCCTGCTCCCCGAGATACAGGCCCCTTTTGGGGGTGCCGGTATCCCTCTTCTCTGCTTGGTTTACAGGCCGCGATCACGTGATCGGGACCTTTAAACCAAGCAGAGGGATACCGGCACCTCATAAAGGGGGCTGTATCTCGGGGAGCAGGGGGTCCGCAGACCTAAAACCAACGCGGTTCAGCTCCGGAGACCACCTGCACATCTACAATATCAATAAAAATGTATTTAAAATAATTTTTAATGTGCGGATGTTTGCGCAGAGAGAGAGCAGCGGATCTCTCTCTGCTGCAAACACATCTCGCCCCCGCCGCCCATACAGTAGTATCATTTATGTATGTGCATATACAGTACTGTATGTGTACAGTACTGTATGTTAGGGCTTATAGGGGTTGTTGTTATACAGTATATATATATATATATATATATATATATATATATATATATATATATATATATATATATATACTGTGTATATACAGTACTGTATATATATATACTGCATTACAATTCATGAATTTATGCCATCTGGTGGACACGCGAAGCATTGCAGCCTATTAAATCCTGATCATTATCATTTAACAGATCAGGCCCCCGTCAGACAGGCATGAACCATGGCTGGGAAGGCAAACGCAATGCGGCTTGTCAGAGGTGAGGAGCGGTGCATTCCAGGCATCTGCCAGGTACAAACTGGGCATTTGCTCGAATAAAGTGTGTCGCAGCAGTAGGAAACCATAGAAGTGGACGGAGTAGATGCATCATCTGTAGACATTTGAAGATTAGGTCCGAATTCAGATCTCCCAATAGAGATAATATCTATCAGGTTAGGAATTATATTAGCTGTCTAAGTTCATTTGTGGTGTACTGCATCCAGTGTGGTTGCGGGCTACGCTATATTGGACGCACCACAAGACCTCTCTTCACCCGTTTCTTAGAGCACAGAAGGAGTGTCATAAAGGGATTAATTGTGAATAGTATCTCCCGACACTATAAAGCCATACATAATCAGGACCCCAAATGTATGACAATAATGGGCCTGGAATATATTTCACCCTGTGCTCTGGGAGGCGATCGATTCAAGATCTTGTGCAGACAGGAAACTTATTGGATCCACCAGTTGGGGACCCTTACCCCTGGTGGACTCAATGAATGTCTGGATGCTAGTACATTAGTCTGATCTCCTACCCTCTTGGATTCTCGTCGCTCTGAACGTGGGAGTTTAGACATCAGCTCTTTCCCTCGGTTCCTCTTTTTCCTCCACTCCCACATTCATGCAGTTAATCCCTAACCCACCCTTTCCCCCCCAATTCCCTTTCCCTATTCATCCATCCCAATCCCCACACCCCTGTCCTTTCCCTCTCATCCATAGAGAATGACCACTTTAGTATTTACACTTATCCATTATTATTTTTATCACTTTATTAACAATACAAATATATACTTTTACATTAATTGATAATTTTTTGATATTCAATGATAACAGTTTAATTTTTATTCAGTCCTTGATACTCTCTCTCTCCTCTCCATGGATATTGGATTTCTAATCCTTTTATATTATGAAAGAAGTCTAGGACTATTATTTGGGGAGCATTTATAGCCCCTTGGAATTATGAGGTAGCTCCTTGGCCTATTTTGTAGCACCAACATAAATTGAAATAATGTATTTACCTAATATAAGTGTTTTATCAATTATTGTAATCATCAGTCCCGGTTTAATATATGTTGAATTAATATTAGCTCATTATACAGAAATATGTGATTTTATCTACTTTTTTATACATTATATTTTTGTATGTACAATTGTTATGGTTTGATAAGGATTCAGGAGATATCACAATGTATGTGGAATTTGTGATTGCAAATGTAATTTCTTTGTGTGTGAGTCATTTGATATATAAAAAGGGTCAAGTTGATTCAATTTGGAAATCATAGTGTATATATATATATTTTTGATAGCCCCTCAGTCCAGAAAATCAAATCTAGTGTAGTTTGAATTATAGATTGTGTTATAGTAAATTTTAATTTATATATATATATATATATATATATATATATATATATATATATATTTTTTTTTTTCTGTAGTAACAATGAATTTGAGCTTCAAGTATGTTTTTTCTATGTAAGCATTATGTGTTTTAGATCCTTCCCGCATTATGTGTTGATTCCTTTATGTAATTGTCCTTGATCTGTCTCCTTTTACAAGGCCAGTCATTTAAAATTGTATGCATCTATGAATACCACCCTATTAGCATATTGCGGGTTTACAATCATTCTGCTATTGGTTGCCAAACAATTGACTGGCTATAAAGGGGCAGGACTTCATCTCATGAACCATCAGCCCTTTGAGAAAGTCGCCCGGTGGTGATGAAACGCGTCAGGGATACTGAGAGCGCGATTACGTCACGACGACGCTGTGCACGCGCACGAGGCCTAAACCTAGCGTGGGAACATTACAGTGGCCATTCGGAGTGGAGAGCTGATTTCTGGACAGCAAATAGATGGCACACGGCGTTCCTGGTATCCGGGTAGCGGCGGTGTGTACTGGCAGTCCTGGAGGAGCCCATTCCGATCTACAGAACCGGATGGTGGTGATATATATTCACAAACTGCCTTTTAATAATTTTTATCTTGTGAGTACGATTCTTTCCTTCCCCTTCCTCCCTTCCCCTTTTAAAATAAACATACAGTGTTATGCTATGGGGCCTGCGCTCTCTCTCTTTTTTTGTTTCTAGATATCCGTAGAGGTGGTTAATCCCGTATGAGAGCAGCCGAAGACCCCCTTGTTTACATCCAAAACCTCCTATTATGGACTAACTTTGAAGGACTGGTTGGACTTTTTTTTTATTATTATACATACATTTTTTTTTTCATTTTTTTCAGCACTTTTTTGCACTTTAGTCATTTTTTCACTATTTTTAAGGTTGTGTTGCATTGTCTAGTATAGTAGATTACAAACGTTATATGTTATATGGCTAAAAATATTGCACATTTCACTTTCATATACACCTATAGCACTGTATACACTTTCTAATTATATCTATAGTCACCTTAGTTCATTCACCTATATCCCCACATAGTACTGTTTTTGGCGCCATATTTTTTGCTCCTTCCTATATATATATATATATATATATATATATATATATATATATATATATATATGTAGCCATGCTGTAAAATGGACTGCAGTTTCCTCTCCTGCTGGCAGTAAACCTGGTAAGTTACAGGGATGCCAGCAGTAATCATGGAGGTTTGCCCTCACACCCTGATGAGGTGCCCTATGTGTGGATGGGTGTGGCTACATACTCTGAGTCCACCATTAGTTACATCAGAGATGTGCCTGTATCCTGAGATATATAAGGCACAGCACTGACCAAAGTTAGTGTGTTGGAGAAGGAGCAAGTCTGCGTTGTGACTTGGAAGTCGGTGGCACACTAGTGCTGTAACTAGTGGCCCTAAGTTATGTCAAGTGACATCTAGCTGTCCAAGCCATACTGTGTCCAAGGACCTGGCACAGGGTGATCTCCCTGAGGGGAGAGGTGATCCCACTCCATTGGGAGGGTGTACCTTTGAAAGGATAACACAGCAAGATGTGTGGCTAATAGAAACTCACTGCAAGGGGCAGTTGGCCCGCACCGTAAGCCACAATAAAGCAACCTTGATGAAAGACATCTTCATGTGTGAGTCTGAACTTACTCTACATATGATGGCACCACGGAGGAGTTCCTCATCAGAATCATCCCCATGCAGACGCAGGGATCCTGATGAGGTGGAGGCGCTGCACTGGATATAGGTAGGACTCAAGCACACTACCTCAGCTGCCTGTCTGGGTTGGCAATCCCCACACAACATCATGCGGGAGACTCAGGAGTCCTGTTGCCAACAGGTGCACCACCAGACACGACCATGTAATGGAGACTGGTTAGACCACAGGGGCCAATGTGAGATTGGGTGGGTCAGGCTGGGCCAGAAAATCCATTACATTTGGAGGCGCTGCTGAGATAAGTGTCAACAGGACAGGCTTTTGCTAGGCACCCTAGGAAACAGGGAAAGTGTCTGCTGCCACTGTG
This sequence comes from Ascaphus truei, assembly GCF_040206685.1. Taxonomy (NCBI): domain Eukaryota; kingdom Metazoa; phylum Chordata; class Amphibia; order Anura; family Ascaphidae; genus Ascaphus; species Ascaphus truei. The sequence continues at coordinate 242,133,009 of NC_134484.1, read as the reverse complement.
TGCTGTGTTGGGACGGAGCCTAGGGGTAGTCAGGGGGCTGATGGAGTATTGTCAGCTCGTAGGGACGACCTAGGGGCCTGAGAGGAGTTGGAGGTTTGGAGAGGGGCTATAGCTGTCCTAGTCACCTTGAGGTAGTGCTAGTGGTAGGATGCCTGAAGGGATAGCCTGTTAACGAGGTCAGGAATTCTGGACAGGATCTGTGCTAGGCTAGCCAACAGTAGGTAGACGCCCAAGTACTGCATGGAGGAGCCAGAGTACTCTAGCCCATTCCAGACCACTTACCGAAGAGAGCACAGACTGGGAGGAAGGAGATACAGCAGACACAGAAAGAGTGAGCCTAGCCTGAGGTAGTGCAAACACCAATCCAGCCTACATTAGGTACACAAGGTGGTGCATCAAGGCAGTCTTTATTGTACTGGTGTGGCAGCTGCCCCGCAGAGAGGAGCTCCACGTACAATAACCGCAAATAAAGCAACCAAATGGCAACCGCAAGAGTGGAGGATCCGCGCGGTGCGGAAGGTCCAAAATGGCGGTCGGGGGCAGATGGAGGGAGCGCATGTGGTGTACGTTCCGCTGAAGAGCAAGCTAGTGATGTGACTTTGGCAAGCCTGTTGTGGAGTGGCGCGAAAGCTGTGGCCGCGCCATTTTGGTCCTGCCTAGGACCTAGGGGTACCACCCCTGAGGACCTTGAGGAGGACATTACAGTGATGTGTGGAGAACATGATGAATTTGCTTGTCAGTTGGCGTACAAACAGTCAAAAGCTACCTCAACCTTCAAAGAGACTGACAGTGCAAACCAAAATGGCGGCTTCCGCTTCCCTGGGAGACCGTGTGGATCAATTGCAGAAAAATCTGCAGATACTGGACTTACAGAGAGTTGGCCAGGAGTGGCGCCAACAGGAAAACCCCACCCTGATGGGGGGTTTGGTGCGAAAGCAGAAGCCGCGCCCTCATGGACGATGACTAACTCAGCCCCAGTGCTGGGTCACCCGATCAATTTGTGGGACCTCCCCCTAATCTCAACCAGGGGGAGTGGTTTCCAATTGTGCCCAGTGGGAACAGATTCAGGTGAGCGAGGAGCTGGTGAACCGGCCACAACCTTATAGAAAGTAGTTCCTGTAATTAGTGCTGCCTGTGGAGAAAAAGACAAAGAGATCGGGAGAACTTGGCCGGTGATGGCGCCAAATAAGGAGTGGTGCTCGGGGAGTGGTGGCGCGAAACTAGAAGCCGTGCCCCCCCCCCCCCAGGACTGTGAAAAGTACAGCACTAATCCCGGGACATCCTATACAATTATGGGACCCTCCCCTAATCTCCACCAGTGGGGGTGGTTTCTAGCTTTGCCAGATGAGGGTGGAGCTAGCAAAGGGAGGGGTTGGCAACTCAAATCCTGCTTGTCAGTCACGAGGAGCCGGTACGCTGATCAGACCACTGCTGCGAGTACCTCCCACAGTGACTATGGCCTGTAAGCAGGAAGAAGGTTCTATGGTGTCTACCCAACCTTACTCGGCCCCAGGAGGCTTCCTGGTGATTCTAGTGGCGGGCACTGAGACGGTGGCATGCCTATGCCTACAGTGCAGACTACCAGGAGATGCAGTGGGTATGGCTGGGCGCTGCCCGCAATGTGGCCTCCAATACATGTGGCCAATGCCCACATTTGTGCCAGTCCAGGCCGTCGAGGTAGCGGGAGATGCTTCCATGCTATCGGCGGAGCTCCCTGGCGCACTCTGGAGGGAAGCTGCGGATCCCGGAGAATGGGGATCGGGGCCGGTTGCCAAAACCGAGCCCGAGGAAAAAGAGACTATCGGCCGTAGTGCCGGCCGAGAGCCTAAGCGGAGGTCACCCCGGGGGTTGCCCCTAACCAAGTCGGGATTGGATTCCTCTGATGAGGAACCCGTGGTGTCTTCGGCAGTGGTAACCCGGCAGCCAACGAACTCCTGTGGCGGTAATGGGAGGAAAGTGCCACTTACCAGAGTCGTCGGTGAGAAGAGCCGAGTATCACCAGTGCCGCGGAAGACGGAGAGGCGGAGTCCCCCGGTTCCGGGGACCGGCGGGTCCAGTGGCGAGGGCAGATCCACGCCGACTTAACGGAGTGGTAAGAGCCGTCCTTGTTCCTACCAGGCCCCGAGGGTGGCATCAGCGGAGGAAGGGCTGTGCCAGGCCCAGGCGGTGCGACAGAGACAGGCTGAACTTCCGGATGTCGTGGTGGAGGAAGAGGTCCCGCTTGGGGGCCCAACCCAAGATGGCGGAGCATCCAGCGTAGTCGAGGGCGTCACTTCCAGCGGCCGTGGTGGAGTAACCGGAGGGATGACCGCGCCTCACCGATCGGGCAGTGCTTCCCGATCGCCCGGACCAATTAAGAAAAGCTGAAAGCAGTGAGACCCAAACCACGGAGAGCCCTTGCGGTGACTCCGGACAATGTAGCGGTAGAGAGCGGGTCGGAACCCCGCGGATACCGACCGTCCGCCCTTATGCCCAACCCCAGGCCCTAGTTAAAGCCCCAGTCCCGGTCACGTTTTCCCATGGGTCATCCTCAAGTTTGGGAATGTCTGGAGGGTCCCACGGCACCTCCGAGGAACGGACTGGGGAGAGACTGGACTGTTTTACCTCCGACGATGGGTCGGTGGGTGGCGGGTACTCTCGGGAAATGTCTGTATCTAGCGACTGCCCTAGCATGGTAAGCGTGACCCTTGCTACTAGGCCCAAGAGGGTAGGGCGGCCTAATTCCCGGTCTACCTGGACATCTGGTGTGTCCTCCTGGGGGTAACCGGAAGAAGGGGATTCAATAGAGTCTGCACCAGAGGAGATCAGGGAGACCCGGTGGTGGGCCCCCTGATTCGAGGGTTATGAGGCGTGGCTAGACCGCACAAGGTTCCTACTAGAAAAAGAGGGTGTAGTAGATTATTGGTGGGCTCGTGGGGAGTTCACTGAGGAGGAACAGGTGAAGGCATTACAGGAACGGTGGTACCAGATCCGTCACGATATAATAGAACCAATGGGTCCGAGTAAATTGACGGATCCGGTGGAACTGGATGAACCCCTATCATGGGTGTTACAAGGGAAGGCGGGCAACACGAGGTTGATCGGGCCAGTAGGGCGGAGAGGGCCATCATAAAGAAATACAAGAACTCCCATGGGTTGGAATATCCCTATGTCCCTGAACCCCTCATGCAGGAGATAGAGGATAACAGGGACAGGTGGTTGCGGGAAACCATTGAGCAGTATATGGTGAACCGAGGTGGTGCCATTACTGGGCGCAAAGCGGAGGAAAGGATTGCTCAACTCATGCGAGTGTGGAGCATAGGCCGAAGCATTTATATGCACAAAGCAGTGTATAGGCCTGAGAGTGGGTTACCATGGGAGTAAAGCGTAATGGTCCTGGATATGGGTGGCCAGGAAGTTAAGAAACCCGATCCCCGTCACTACTATTAGGAGGAACAGGACAGTATGTTGCGCGAGTTAGTGCCCGTGCGGTCAGAGAGTGCTATGTGTGATGCAAATAATGTGAATTCAATGGTGTTGTAACTAATTATGTTTGCATTTTACAGTGTTTCCCGGACGAAGGTACAACAAATTTAGGTCCCAGACGGGGTGTTGGGATTCACCAGGGGGAGAATGTAGCCATGCTGTAAATTGGACTGCAGTTTCCTCTCCTGCTGGCAGTAAACCTGGTAAGTTACAGGGATGCCAGCAGTAATCATGGAGGTTTGCCCTCACACCCTGGTGAGGTGCCCTATGTGTGGATGGGAGTGGCTACATACTCTGAGTCCACCATTAGTTACATCAGAGATGTGCCTGTATCCTGAGATATATAAGGCACAGCACTGACCAAAGTTAGTGTGTTGGAGAAGAAGCAAGTCGGCATTGTGACTTGGAAGTCGGTGGCACACTAGTGCTGTAGCTAGTGGCCCTAAGTTATGTCAAGTGACATCTAGCTGTCCAAGCCGTACTGTGTCCAGGGACCTGGCACAGGGGTGATCTCCCTGAGGGGAGAGGTGATCCCACTCCATTGGGAGGGTGTACCTTTGAAAGGATAACACAGCAAGATGTGTGGCTAAGAGAAACTCACTGCAAGGGGCAGTTGGCCCGCACCGTAAGCCACAATAAAGCAACCTTGATTAAAGACATCTTCATGTGTGAGTCTGAACTTACTCTACATATGATGGCACCACGGAGGAGTTCTTCATCAGAATCATCCCCATGCGGACGCAGGGATCCTGATGAGGTGGAGGCGCTGCACTGGATATAGGTAGGACTCAAGCACACTACCTCAGCTGCCTGTCTGGGTTGGCAATCCCCACACAACATCATGCGGGAGACTCAGGAGTCCTGTTGCCAACAGGTGCACCACCAGACACGACCATGTAATGGGGACTGGTTAGACCACAGGGGCCAATGTGAGATTGGGTGGGTCAGGCTAGGCCAGAAAATCCGTAACATATATACTACAAATAAAAAAGGAAAGCAATGGTTAATGATGTCATCATACATGTAACTTACTTTACAAATGAAAAGCAAAAGAACAAACAATTATTTGCGCTATATTTACTAAGTGATATGATATCACAAAACCCCTTCTGGACATGGAAGATACCTTTACAGATGTCTTGTGGTGCTGGAAAATGTATTTTGGGATAGCACAGCTTAGTAAATACGGACTTTTATCTGTATATATGAGGATGGCCAAACACTCTTATCACTAAAAAGCATTAGATATGTAATAAAAGTAGTTACACACGACTTGTTTAATATTTTTTTTTTCATGCCCAATCACCAACTGTACATTAAAACGGATTTGACATGCCACTACCATGGCCTCTAGGAGATCTTGCGTAAGCTACAGGTGTTCTGGTACTTGTTACCTGTGAGGGTCCAGGAGAGATGAGCGTCTGCGATGGTAAGGGGAAACAGGACAGGCTTTTGGTGATCCTTCAGGTTCTTTCGTGGTGTCAGCACATCCAATCATAGCAGGCTCCAGGGTTCCTGGAGACAGTCCCCACCGTGACAGACTTCTCTCTCATACCCCTACCCCTAGACTGTTACTTAGGCAGGGGTATATCAAAAGGATTCTTTATTGAAGCAGCCACTGCAGTTGGTATTACAGCGTATGCATCATAATTTAGATTGGGTCCCAGACCTCTAGATGGTGCTGGCCTTCTTGAGGTCTTGTGCTCTGCACAGATCATGGGCTGCATTCATCCCCAGAAGGGGCAGACAGGATGTCTCACTCCCAGCCAGGAGGAACTTTAACTGACTAATTTATACACTTCCTCCCAAAGGCGGGCACAGGGGGAGGGCACAGGGTCTGCAGCATGATTGGCTCCAGTTCACTCCAGTTCACCTCCACCCCAGTCACTCAGAGAGGCAGCATGAGGATGGGTAAACCCTCCATTCTAAGTACTGGCAGTCACTCTGAGGCCTCGGCCATGGTTATTGCTGGCGGGCAGAGGCGCGCTAAAGCTGAGGGAAAGCGGGTGCTTTCCCTGGCCTAGACAGTGCGCAGTCCGTGGGCGTGTCGGGGGCGTGTCGGCAGGCGGGCCAGTGACGTCACAGAGCTGGTTCGCCCTCATTGGGCGGACCGCTCACGTGACCTGCCCTGCGCTCCGGCAAGCGGGAAAATTTTAACTTTTCCTAAGACCTACGCGCGCTTGCGGAAGCGTAGGCGAGTCCCTACTAAAGCCGCTCTCATTACGGTTGTAGGGGCTCAGTGCCGAGCGGAAGCGCGCCTCAACGTGCCTCCGCCCGCAAGCACTATTCATGGACGCAGCCTTAGGCAGGGCTTCTGTTGCCAGTAGTGAGTTATGATTCAGGGACATGCAACTCTTAGGTGATTGGGCAGAATGATAGGGGAGTTGCCTGGGAGCCTGTGATGATGGGCCGAGCTGCCCTCATTGAAGCTGTTTGCTTTTCATGATAATTAATATTTTCCCAGCCCTCGTGCCATTCCTCACCTGGTAGCACTTAGATAGGTAAGTGTAAGGGGTATTTAAGGGTTTTTAGCATTGTTTAGTATCATCTCTCACCTTGACAAAGGCTGCCTGTGTGCAGCCGAAACGTTGGATTTATGCTGGATTAAATTTTCTACTTTGTGATAAGACCGTGTGCCTGGACTATTCTCTTTACCCTGATACCACTTGGGGACCTAGTAGGACGACTCCCCTTGGTCTGTGGGCACAGGCAGGTAACATTATAGTGCTTCATTTATTGTGTGCCAGATCACCTCTTTCTATTAAACCCACAGGATAGCTGACACAGCCTGTAGCTATAAAGACTTACATGACAGGAGACAGACAGAAAGTATAGTCAGGAACAGCCATGGCTATATTTATATAGATGGATCGATAGACAGATAATTTATTTTATTTGTTTTTTACTTCTACGTCTATTTCAAAGAATGATAGATCCCTTAAAAAAATAATTGCTCCTGTAGCACACTTTCCCAAACCCCCTGGCTGATATGGCAGCTACTGTGTATGTGGTGCGTTGCCTGCGGCTCACGGGAGGCCTGAGCCTCTGCTGCTGGGAGTCTGGGGTGTATCTGAAACTTCTGAAGCCAGCACCAGTAGGATCGTAACAGTGTTGGATAACCCCATCACAGGACAATATAAGAAATACACACACTGATAATGATAACAGTTTACTGCATGCATAATAATAATGATAATACTTAACCACTCAGGCCTTGCAGACCCATACCCCCACACCGTGCCCCCAACTCCATGTCCACACCCCGGTGGGGTTTACCCCAAAGTACTGAGGTGCCCCATGGCAACTAACCACCCTGGTATCCACAGAGTCAAATCACCCAAAGTGTATGTGACAGCGCTGCCCACACCTGTGTGTTATTGTTGGTGCACTTGTGAAATATTGATATACTTTCCAGGCACTCCAGCACCTGGTATCACCGACTGAAGATAAGGGTTCGGCTGATCCAGTGACGTTGTCCACGATGGCATCCGTCTCCATGTGGGGTGAATTCCAGCATTGATAATATCACAATGAAGGTAGTCTCTGTGTCTTGCGGTGGTGGTCTGGTCCTAGACCACAGGCCGCAACTACTGCGCAGCGTCCTTCTGTGTCCCTGACACTCTGAATGCTAAATCAGGCAGTGTCCCTGTCTAAGGGGATGTCCCTGTAGCAGCCAAAAACTGAACTGGGGAGTCAGGGCCTAGCTGGGGCCTAACAGGGGATCTCTGGCCTAGAGCAGGGGCCTACTGACACCCTGCACCTACACCCTTACCCTCTAATCTCCCAGCTCCGACTGGCATGGCTCTCTCAGCACGCCAAATATAACAACTTACTGAGCAGGGAATCCTGTAGCCCTATTGGCTGCTCTGGGCCATCTGATCTCAAGCCTCTGTGCATGAGGGGGCTTGTAGTCCCCGTGAAGTCCTCTGCTGCAATGGCCGCCACTCTTTGTATTGTATTGTATGTCTTTATTTATATAGCGCCATTAATGTACATAGTGCTTCACAGCAGTAATACATGTGGTAATCCAATAAATAACAGATAATATAAATAACAGATCATGGGAATAAGTACTTTAGACATTAAGGAAGAGTAGTCACTGCTCCGAGGAGCTTACAGTCTAATTGGTAGGTAGGGAGAACATACAGAGACAGTAGGAGGGAGTTCTGGTAAGTGCATCTGCAGGGGGCCAAGCTTTATGTGCCATGTGTTCAGAATAGCCACAGTGCTATTCATATGCTTCTTTAAGCAAGTGTGTCTTAAGGTGGGTCTTAAAGGTGGATAGAGAGGGTGCTAGTCGGTAAGTCGGAAGTAAATTATAAGGTAAGACAGCCAGGTAGGAGGAAACCTGAGCAAATTTACCATATAAACCTACTCAAGCCCTGGAAAGATAGAGAAGTCTTGTTAACCCTAGTACCCCCAGGTCCGTCAGAGAATCAAGAAACTGACCCAGAGGTTAGCATAGCTGAAACCCTGTCTGTTCATCAGAAACGAGAGGTTCAGAATTTAGTGAGAAGAAACAAAGAAATCTTCTCTATACGGCCAGGTAGAACTAGCGTAATTGAACATGACCTAGTCTCTGAACCGGGGGTCCGAGTTAACCTTAAACCGTACCGAATCCCAGAGGCCAAAAGAAAGGCTATAAGTTTAGAGGTTAAAAAAATGCTAAAACTAGGTGTAATTGAGGAATTCCAAAGTGGGTGGAACAGCCTATAGTCTTAGTCCCAAAGCCAGATGGTACAACAAGGTTTTGTAATGACTACCGGAAACTAAACGCGGTGTCAAAATTTGATACTTATCCTATGCCCAGGGTAGATGAACTTGTAGAGAGACTGGGCAAAGCCCGATATCTCACAACCCTAGACCTAACAAAAGGGTACTGGCAGGTTCCCCTCACAGAAAGGGCAAAAGAAAAGACAGCCTTCTCAACCCCAGACGGCCTCTTTCAGTATAAGGTGTTGCCTTTTGGCTTACATGGAGCTCCCGCCACATTCCAAAGAATGATGGATAAAATTTTAAAACCACATGCTCGGTATGCTGCCGCCTACCTGGATGATGTGGTAATCCATAGTGAAGATTGGCAATCCCACCTTCCAAAGGTCCAAGCTGTGCTTGACGCAGTCCGGTCTGCTGGACTAACTGCTAACCCCGCTAAATGCACTATTGGTCTGGAGGAGGCCAAGTATCTGGGATATTCTATTGGCAGAGGTTTACTCAAACCCCAAACACTCAAAGTGGAGGCGATACAAAATTGGCCAAGGCCAGTTACAAAAAAACAAGTAAGGACCTTTTTGGGGTTAATTGGGTACTATAGAAGGTTTATTCCCAATTTTGCAACTAAAGCAACCCCACTAACTGACCTCACAAAAGCAAGAGGACCGCTAATGGTAAAGTGGTCCCCCGAAACCGAACAGGCCTTTAGAAGCCTGAAAGAAGCTCTCTGTGCCCAACCAGTGTTGGTCACACCTGACTTCTCCAAAGAGTTCGTAGTCCAAACCGACGCATCTGAGGTAGGGCTGGGGGCGGTACTCTCCCAGGAGTCTCAAGGTGAGGAGCACCCCATCCTTTATTTAAGTAGGAAACTAAATCCCCAGGAGAAAAATTACTCCATAGTAGAGAAAGAGTGTCTCGCAATAAAGTGGGCTGTAGAGACGCTCAAATACTACTGTACCTGTTGGGGAGAAAATTCCGGTTGGTCACAGATCATGCACCCCTTACCTGGATGTGTCAAAACAGGGAAAAGAATGCTAGAGTGACCAGGTGGTTCCTAAGCCTACAACCCTTTAAATTTTCTGTGGAACACAGGTCAGGGCACAAACATGGCAATGCTGACGGGTTGTCAAGGATGCACTCCCTAATATCCATGGTCGCTCATCCCTCGAGGTCTGAGCTGGGGGGGAGGATATGTGACAGAAACCAGGGGATGGTAATAAATTCCGTATATAGGGCTCCCAGGATACTAGACAGTTTCTATCCTGTTTGGCCTGGGAGTGCAGCCTTATAATACATACACTCCATCCCACAGTTTGGCAAGCGCTGGAACTGAGGGATGAGAGACCAGACCAGAGTTTGTCTGCTGCCTGATTTCTGTCACCTGTCATGCTAATTAGGAATCAGGTATGAAAGACTGATTTCCTGTTTGCTCTGGTCTCCCCACAAGAGCCAGGAGGCTGGAAGGCTGCTGAACTACAGAGGGGAGAAGCCTCTTCCCCTAACAGGTTCAATCTTTCTGTTCATTTGTATAAGACTGCAAAAGTACCTTGTTTTGATGTTGGAAGTGGAAAAGCCACTTCAAACCCTGAGTCAGGGATATCTAAGTTAAGTTATCGCTCAGGTGAGCAGCTTTTGTTTTTGATCTGTTTTCTGTTGTATGCACTGTGGCAGTCTCAGTGCCTGGGACTGAATAAACCAGGCATAGCCTGTTTAAAGGAACAGTACATGACGCCTCATCATTTAACCTACCCTAAAAGACCGTGTTCTAAACAGTCCCGGACAAACGACGGAGCCCGGAGTAAGCCGTTTGTCACAATATATACACACACATATATATATATATATATATATATATATATATATATATATATATATATATATATATATATATATATATATATATATATTTGCATGATGAAGCCACTGTACAAATTCATGAGTGAGGGTGGGTATCGGGCCTGTGTGGCTTAACCCCTTTGCGGTTATTATCTGATCAGGTGTTTAAGGGGTTAATTGATATCTGAATGTAATTGCAATGTATTGGCTTTTGATTTTTGTTTACTTGGTTGATTCATTTGCAGAATGTATATGGTGCGTAGATTTTATGCATCATATATATTGGAATGTGAGGTTTTTCATTGGTTTGTGATCATATACAGTAGATTGTGAGATCAGTTAGGATTTTTAAAGGAAATTGATTTTAATGTAGTTTCTGTATGGAGAAGTGTTTGGTTGTAGGGCAGTATGCTTTTGATAACCCTTCTACATTTATTTGTACTGTATATTGGTTTATCATGGGTGTGTATATAACGTGTGTATATATATATATACTGTATATCTCTCTCTCTCTCTTTCTCTCTGTCTCTCTGTATGTATATATATACAATATATATATATATAGTTGCATGATGAAGCCACAGTACAAATTCATGGGTGAAGGGTGGGTATCGTGCCTGTGTGGCTTAACCCCTTAATTACCTTTGCGGTTATTATCCGATAAGGTGTTTAAGGGGTTAATTGATATCTGAATGTACTTGCAATGTATTGGCTTGGTATTGGCTATGTCTTGTGTGGGCAAGAGAAGGAAGGAAGGCGCTGGCGACGGACACTTCGTATTGATGAGGTCAGTAGTACTTTATTTATTTGTATATGCTAGTTAATGTTTTTAATAATGGGCAATTAATCTATTATCCATATCTGGATAATAGTTATTTTGCACATTATTGTACTGTAGGTGTTGGGGGGGAGGGTGTATGTATTGAATGTATAGGCCAGGTTTATTTTTTTTACATTCAGAGTTACTTCTGTGGTTCTGCGTGGGACCTCTGGAGACCACCTCGGGTATTCTCGTGTATCCCAAGGGTATCAGGCTGGTGGTTCCACGGGTGACACATCCGGGGATGATGATGTGTGGTCCCACTTCTGTGGGGGCACCGCCGACCCGTAGGTGCGGGGATGATGATGTGTGGTCCCACTTCTGTGGGGGCACCGCGGACCCGTAGTGAGCACCTGTGAGTTCCCCAGACCCCCGAGGGAACTACCCGAGGCCCCGCAGACACCTGTGGGTTTGACCCGGGGCTCCCAGACATCCTTGGGCCTACCGTGGGGACCCAATTGTGGCTCACGGTGACCCAAGGAGACCACCTGGGGGGCATGGTGCTGGCAGGATCCACCAGCAGGCCTCCAGAACCTGTGTAAAAAGGGCTGCTGGTAAACTGTAGGTCTGTCCAGGTGCCCTGCCAGCCCACCGGGGACTAGCGTGGGACTGCGTTATGAACCCTGTATGTAAAAGGATAAATCTTGTATTTATGGGGGGGCACAGGGGGTGGGTAATGTATTTAATAAATATAATGCTGTTTATTGTGGGTCATTGTACTGTTTTTATTGTGGGTACTGGGGGTGGGGTGTTTCCCCAACGGTATGTGGGTAGGCCTCCCTTGTGGGTACTGACTGGGTGGTTAGGCCTCACGGGGGGGGTTAGTGTGGGAGGGTATGTAGGCATCCCGAGTGGTGGGTGAGGGTGGGTTAACCCCTTCATGACTGTAGCGGTTAATAACCGCTATGGTGATTAAGGGGTTAGGGGACATTACTTTGTATGTTTTAATTTTTGTGTCTGTTTTGTCTGTTTTGCAGAAGCGGAGGGGCCATGGCCAGGATGGGGGGGGGGGGGTAATGGTATGTGGGTAGGGGGTGAGGGTGGTTAGACCTCACAGTATGCACATTGGGTCCCCCCCCCCTCCCCACATTTACATACACTGCACTGACAGCAATGAAGGGAGGGAGATTTACTGGTAACAGAAACATCTCTCTGCCTTCAGTGTAATCTGTTTAAAGCCCCCTCCCCCTAATGTGTGTTTCTGTAAAATCTATCTCCCTTCAGTGTAATCTGTTTAACAGAAACATTAGGGGGGAGGGGGATTTAGGCCTTTACATCTCTCTGCCTTCAGTGTAATCTGTTTAACAGAAACATTAGGGGGGAGGGGGCTTTAGGCCTTTACATCTCTCTGCCTTCAGTGTAATCTGTTTAACAGAAACATTAAGGGGGAGGGGGCTTTAAACAGATTACACTGAAGGCAGGGAGATACAGGGAATGTACTGTATTGCATTGCAATGCTGTGTATAATGTATAAGGTTTTTTACAATTACACTGGCGACACACTTTATTCGAGCTCGGCTAGTCCCACGAATTCGGGTATACCCGGGTGTATTGAGGTTTGTGACAGTTTTCTGCCCGAGTGCATTGGGTTATTTTCCAGGCAGGGATTGAAGCATTTTATTCCCGCTGGCTGCAATACTGCACAGTATATATATATATACTGCATTACAATTCATGAATTTATGCCATCTGGTAGCCACGCGAAGCATTGCAGCCTATTAAATCCTAATCATTATCATTTAACAGATCAGCCGCCCGTCAGCCAGGCATGAACCCAGGCTGGGAAGGCAAACGCAACGGGGCTTGTCAGAGGTGAGGAGTGGCGCATTCCAGGTATCTGCCAGGTACATACTGGGTATTTGCTCGAATAAAGTGTGTCGGTGCAGTAGATAGATGTAATCCTTGGTATTGTAAGGGTTAGCTTTGGTTTTAAATTGTATTTTCTGGTTGGTACTTACAGTATATATTGATTTTTGTTTACTTGATTGGTTAAAATAGTTGACTTGTTTGGAAGTGTTTGTATTTACTGGTAGAGTAGCTTGCAATTATATTGTTAACATTCATTTGCAGAATGTATATGGTGCATAGATTTTATGCATCATTTATACAATGTAAATGCAATGTACTGTGTGGATTGGAATGTTATGTTTTATATTGTAAAATCAGTTAGGATTATTAAGTGGATTATTATTATTGTCTGTATAGAGAAGCGTTATTTGAAGGACAGTATGATTTTGATAACCATTCTACATGTATTTGTATATTGGTTCATCATCTGTGTGTATATATACTGTATACTGTATATATATATATATATAGATATATAGATATATAGATATAGATATAGATATAGATATAGATATGTGTATACAGTATATATCTATATCTATATCTATATATATATATATATAGATATGTATATGTGTATACAGTATATATCTGTATCAAAAAATAAATAGATGATACCGTTCTGTGGCTAACGAAATGCTTTTATTTGTGCGAGCTTTCGAGATACACTGATCTCTTCTTCCGGCGATGTTACAATGAATGAAGCAAGGATAACTTAAAAACAGTGTCTCTTGGAATGTTATCTGTGCTTCTCCTTCCCCCGGTGTGGATGTGTTTTATGGCTAGAGGTGTCAAAGGGTAACTGAAAGCAAGTGAAGAAAGAGTGTGTATGTGTATCAGTGTGAATAAAAATGAATGGAGAGCCCACAGTATAAACAGTGCTCTACACAAGGTGTGTGTGGAGTGAGAGGGATATAAATGGTGTGGGTGGGTGTGGAAATGTGAGAGTTTGTAGCACAACTAAAAGTTATATATATATATATGTGTGTGTGTGTGTGTGTATACAGTATATATATACACAGTATATACTGTATATGTATAGGGATTGTTATTATATATATACTGTATATATATCCAGTGTATATATACAGTATATATTTATTTCTCTTCAAAAATTTATTTATTTATTTAGATTTATTTATTAATTGTGGGGCTGCTGTGCGTGAATTTTTTTTATTGGGGGTGAGGGGGTGTTTGGCCCTTGGTGTGAGTTTAGGACTTGCAGCAGCAGTACAATTAATAAATAAATCTAAATAAATAAATAAATAAATGAATATAAATAAATACATTTAAAATACATTTTTATTGATAGTGTTGATGTGCAGAGGGTCTCCAGAGCAGAACCGCACTGGTTTCAGGTCTGGGGACCCCCTGCTCCCCGAGAAACAGGCCCCTTTAGGGGGTGCCGGTATCCCTCTGCTCTGCTTGGTTTACAGGCCGCGATGACGTGGTCGGGCCCTTTAAACCAAGCAGAGGGATACCGACACCTCATAAAGGGGGCTGTATCTCAGGGAGCAGGGGGTCCCCAGACCTGAAACCAACGCGGTTCAGCTCCGGAGACCCCCTGCACATGTACACTATCAATAAAAATGTATTTCAAATGTATTTATTGTCATTTATTTATTTATTTATTTAGATTTATTTATTTATTTTTTGGCGGCTGCTGTGTGTGTGTATTTTTTTTATTGTGATTAGCGGGGGTGGGTGAATGGGGTATTAGCCCCAATGGTGCTTGTTTAGGGCTTGCAGGGGGGTAGCGGGAGGGCTTAACCCCTTCATGACCGTAGCGGTATTAACTGCTACGGTCGTGAAGGGGTTAAGTGCACCCGCAACCCCCCCGCAAGTCCTAAACTCACACCCAGGGCCAAATACCCCCCTCACCCATCCCCACTACGCACAATAAAGCGGGCACGGTGGGTTAACCCCTTCATTGCCTTAGCGGCTATCCGCTATGGTAATGAAGCAGCATTTCTGTATTTTTAATAATATTGAGCAGGAGCAGGGGGGGTCCCTGAGCATTAATTTCTGGCTCAGGGAACCCCCTGCTCACTGTACAATATTATTAAAATACAGAAATGCTGCTTCTTTACCATAGCGCATAGCCGCTAAGGTAAAGAACGAGTGTTTATTTATACTGTATGTGTTTTATTGATACTGTACATGTGCAGAGGGTCTCCAGAGCAGAACTGCACTGGTTTCAGGTCTGGGGACCCCCTGCTCCCCGAGATACAGGCCCCTTTAGGGGGTGCCGGTATCCCTCTGCTCTGCTTGGTTTACAGGCCGCGATCACGTGATCGGGCCCTTTAAACCAAGCAGAGGGATACTGGCACCCCCTAAAGGGGGCGGTATCTCGGGGAGCAGGGGGTCCCCAGACCTGAGCTCCAGAGACCCCCTGCACATGTACACTATCAATAAAAATGTATTTCAAATGTATTTATTGTCATTTATTTATTTATTTATTTAGATTTATTTATTTATTTTTTGGCGGCTGCTGTGTGTGTGTATTTTTTTTATTGTGGGTAGCGGGGGTGGGTGAATGGGGTATTAGCCCCAACGGTGCTTGTTTAGGGCTTGCGGGGGGGTAGCGGGAGGGCTTAACCCCTTCATGACCGTAGCGGTATTAACTGCTACGGTCGTGAAGGGGTTAAGTGCACCCGCAACCCCCCCCGCAAGTCCTAAACTCACACCAAGGGCCAAATACCCCCCTCACCCATCCCCACTACGCACAATAAAGCGGGCACGGTGGGTTAACCCCTTCATTGCCTTAGCGGCTATCCGCTATGGTAATGAATCAGCATTTCTGTATTTTTAATAATATTGAGCAGGAGCAGGGGGGGTCCCTGAGCATTAATTTCTGGCTCAGGGAACCCCCTGCTCACTGTACAATATTATTAAAATACAGAAATGCTGCTTCTTTACCATAGCGCATAGCCGCTAAGGTAAAGAACGAGTGTTTATTTATACTGTATACTGTATGTGTTTTATTGATACTGTACATGTGCAGAGGGTCTCCAGAGCAGAACCGCACTGGTTTCAGGTCTTGGGGCCCCCTGCTCCCCAAGATACAGGCCCCTTTAGGGGGTGCCGGTATCCCTCTGCTTGGTTTACAGGCCGCGATCACGTGATCGGGCCCTTTAAACCAAGCAGAGGGACACCGGCACCCCCTAAAGGGGGCTGTATCTCGGGGAGCAGGGGGTCCCCAGACCTGAAACCAATGCGGTTCAGCTCTGGAGACCCCCTGCACATCTACACTATCAATAAAAATGTATTTAAAATAATTTTTAATGTGCCGATGTTTGCGCAGAGAGAGCAGCGGATCTTTCTCTGCTGCAAACACATCTCGCCCCCGCCGCCCATACAGTAGTATCATTTATGTATGTGCATATACAGTACTGTATGTGTACAGTACTGTATGTTAGGTCTTAAAGGGGTTGTTTTTATACAGTGTATATATATATATATATATATATATATATATATATATATATATATATTGTGACAAACGGCTTACTCCGGGGCTCCGTCGTTTGTCCGGGACTGTTTAGAACACGGTCTTTTAGGGTAGGTTAAATGATGAGGCGTCACGTACTGTTCCTTTAAACAGGCTATGCCTGGTTTATTCAGTCCCAGGCACTGAGACTGCCACAGTGCATACAACAGAAAACAGATCAAAACAAAAGCTGCTCATCTGAGCGATAACTTAACTTAGATATCCCTGACTCAGGGTTGGAAGTGGCTTTTCCACTCCCAACAACAAAACAAGGTACTTTTGCAGTCTTATACAAATGAACAGAAAGATTGAACCTGTTAGGGGAAGAGGCTTCTCCCCTCTGTAGTTCAGCAGCCTTCCAGCCTCCTGGCTCTTGTGGGGAGCCCAGAGCAAACAGGAAATCAGTCTTTCATACCTGATTCCTAATTAGCATGACAGGTGACAGAAATCAGGCAGCAGACAAACTCTGGTCTGGATCTCTCATCCCTCAGTTCCAGCGCTTGCCAAACTGTGGGATGGAGTGTATGTATTATAAGGCTGCACTCCCAGGCCAAACAGGATAGAAACTGTTTAGTATCCTGGGAGCCCTATATACGGAATTTATTACCATCCCCTGGTTTCTGTCACATATCCTCCCCCCCAGCTCAGACCTCGAGGGATGAGCGACCATGGATATTAGGGAGTGCATCCTTGACAACCCGTCAGCATTGCCATGTTTGTGCCCTGACCTGTGTTCCACAGAAAATTTAAAGGGTTGTAGGCTTAGGAACCACCTGGTCACTCTAGCATTCTTTTCCCTGTTTTGACACATCCAGGTAAGGGGTGCATGATCTGTGACCAACCGGAATTTTCTCCCCAACAGGTAGTATTTGAGCGTCTCTACAGCCCACTTTATTGCGAGACACTCTTTCTCTACTATGGAGTAATTTTTCTCCTGGGGATTTAGTTTCCTACTTAAATAAAGGATGGGGTGCTCCTCACCTTGAGACTCCTGGGAGAGTACCGCCCCCAGCCCTACCTCAGATGCGTCGGTTTGGACTTCGAACTCTTTGGAGAAGTCAGGTGTGACCAACACTGGTTGGGCACAGAGAGCTTCTTTCAGGCTTCTAAAGGCTTGTTCGGTTTCGGGGGACCACTTTACCATTAGTGGTCCTCTTGCTTTTGTGAGGTCAGTTAGTGGGGTTGCCTTAGTTGCAAAATTGGGAATAAACCTTCTATAGTACCCAATTAACCCCAAAAAGGTCCTTACTTGTTTTTTTGTAACTGGCCTTGGCCAATTTGGTATCGCCTCCACTTTGAGTGTTTGGGGTTTGAGTAAACCTCTGCCAATAGAATATCCCAGATACTTGGCCTCCTCCAGACCAATAGTGCATTTAGCGGGGTTAGCAGTTAGTCCAGCAGACCGGACTGCGTCAAGCACAGCTTGGACCTTTGGAAGGTGGGATTGCCAATCTTCACTATGGATTACCACATCATCCAGGTAGGCGGCAGCGTACCGAGCATGTGGTTTTAAAATTTTATCCATCATTCTTTGGAATGTGGCGGGAGCTCCATGTAAGCCAAAAGGCAACACCTTATACTGAAAGAGGCCGTCTGGGGTTGAGAAGGCTGTCTTTTCTTTTGCCCTTTCTGTGAGGGGAACCTGCCAGTACCCTTTTGTTAGGTCTAGGGTTGTGAGATATCGGGCTTTGCCCAGTCTCTCTACAAGTTCATCTACCATGGGCATAGGATAAGTATCAAATTTTGACACCGCGTTTAGTTTCCGGTAGTCATTACAAAACCTTGTTGTACCATCTGGCTTTGGGACTAAGACTATAGGCTGTTCCACCCACTTTGGGATTCCTCAATTACACCTAGTTTTAGCATTTTTTTAACCTCTAAACTTATAGCCTTTCTTTTGGCCTCTGGGATTCGGTACGGTTTAAGGTTAACTCGGACCCCCGGTTCAGAGACTAGGTCATGTTCAATTACGCTAGTTCTACCTGGCCGTATAGAGAAGATTTCTTTGTTTCTTCTCACTAAATTCTGAACCTCTCGTTTCTGATGAACAGACAGGGTTTCAGCTATGCTAACCTCTGGGTCAGTTTCTTGATTCTCTGACGGACCTGGGGGTACTAGGGTTAACAAGACTTCTCTATCTTTCCAGGGCTTGAGTAGGTTTATATGGTAAATTTGCTCAGGTTTCCTCCTACCTGGCTGTCTTACCTTATAATTTACTTCTCCCACTCTTTCCAAGACCTCATATGGCCCATGCCATTTAGCAAGGAATTTACTCTCCACGGTGGGAACCAGAACTAGTACCCTATCACCTGGAAAAAAAATTCTGACCCTAGCACCCTTATTATATGTATTCCTCTGTGCTTCTTGAGCTTTCTCCATGTGTTCCCTCACTATGGGTAGGACTGCAGCTATGCGGTCCTGCATCTGGGCAACATGCTCTATTACACTTCTGTAAGGGGTAACCTCGTGTTCCCAAGTCTCTTTGGCTATATCCAGTAAGCCCCTTGGGTGTCGGCCATACAATAGTTCAAACGGGGAGAAGCCTGTGGATGATTGGGGAACTTCCCTAATGGCAAATAACAGGTACGGTAACAAACAATCCCAGTTTTTCCCATCTTTATCAACCGCCTGCCGTAACATGCTCTTTAAGGTTTTATTGAACCTTTCCACTAAACCATCTGTTTGTGGATGATAGACTGAGGTTCTGAGATGCTTGATTTTTAGGAGTTTACATAGCTCTTTTGTTACTTGGGACATAAATGGTGTTCCCTGGTCAGATAGAATCTCTTTAGGAATCCTGACCCGGGAAAACAGAACTACTAACTCTTTTGCTATGTTTTTAGCAGACGTGCTACGTAGGGGAACTGCCTCCGGATATCGGGTGGCATAATCTAATATTACCAATATATGCTGATGTCCCCTAGCAGACTTTATTAGGGGTCCTACTAGATCCATAGCAATCCGGTCAAATGGTACCTCTATTATGGGAAGGGGTACCAATGGGCTGCGGTACGCCTTGAACGGGGCGGTGATCTGACATTCTGGGCATGAGGAACAATAATTCGTAATTTCTGCCAGAACCCCAGGCCAATAGAAGCTTCGGAGAACCTTTTCTTTTGTCTTTTCCACCCCTAGGTGTCCCCCCAATGGATGACTATGTGCGAGGTGTAATACTACGTTACGGAATGTCCGTGGTACCAACAATTGTTTAGTTGTAACAGATTTCCTTTTATCAACCCGATATACTAGGTCGTTCTCTACCTCGAAGTAGGGGTAAGCAAGTGACCTATCTGGTTGGCCAGGAGTACTATTCTGGTCACGTATATTTCCCCTTGCTACCGCTAATGTGGGGTCCTCCCACTGGGCCTTCTTAAAACTCCCAGGACTGACCTCTAGGTCAGCGAGGGTCTTATCCGGTTCTGGGGTGGTAAGTGTCTGCTCAACATCTTGATTTGGGGTATTCCCTACCAAAGTAGTGATGGGGAAGGGAATTTTACAGCACTCCTCCTTTTCCCCCTTCTTATTTGGGCCCTCGTCAACCTCCATTTCTGAAAAAGGGAAAGGATTTGTTTCTTCTAATACTTCGTTATGGTCCGCTATTGAACTCTCGGCGCTATTCTGAGCGGGGGACCACATTTTTAGAAAATGGGGAAAGTCGGTCCCTATTAACACATCATGTGCCAGTTTGGGTACAATACCCACCTTGAAATCTAAAGAACCAAACTCTGTTTCAAAAAAAACATCAACAGTGGAATATTCATGATTATCCCCATGTATACAACAAATTGCCACTTTTTGTGAACTGTTTCCCTGTTTCTTCTTAATGGGCAAGAGGTATTCGGACACTAGTGTGACCATGCTCCCCGAGTCAAGAAGTGCCCGAACCCTCTTACCATTAACCTTTACAAATGCCCACAGATGGTTATTCAAGGGGTCCTCTGGGCTAGGGCCCATACATTGGGACAACAGCGAATAAGGTTCCACGCTGTTGCATTGCATGGGCTCATCATTTAGTGGGCAGATTTTTGCTGTGTGGCCCCTCTCATGACAATTTACACATTTAGGTACATAGTCTGTGTCCCACTTAGAGCCTTTTCCCGGCTCCCCATGTTGGCTATTGCCCTTAGTGTGCGAACCACTGTTGCTGGTGCTGCGTGAAGGTGGTCGCCGCTCTTCAGCGCCCCTTAACCCCGGTACCCTTTTACCGTCTCTGGAAGAGTCCTGGAACCTCGGGTAGTGGGGTTGCTCCACGACTGTGGGTTGCGGGTGCTCTTCTGCTGCATTGTACCTTTCTACGAGGGCCACAAGCTCATCCGCATTGTGGGGGTCACTCCGACTGACCCAACGGCGTAAGGCAGAGGGAAGTTTCCTCAAGAACTGGTCCATGACCAACCGTTCCACGATGTGGCTGGCTGAGTTGATCTCGGGTTGTAGCCACTTCCGGGCGAGGTGGATGAGGTCATACATCTGGCTTCGGGTGGCCTTATCCATCGTGAAGGACCATGCGTGAAACCTTTGGGCACGAACAGCCGTGGTTACGCCGAGGCGGGCGAGGATCTCGAACTTCAATTTTGCATAGACGTTAGCTTCGGCTGGCTCTAGATCAAAGTAAGCCTTCTGGGGTTCGCCGCTTGGGAAGGGTGCGATTAGACCAGCCCACTCAGCTTCTGGCCATCCCTCTCTCTGTGCCGTGCGTTCAAACGTGAGAAGATAGGCTTCCACATCATCCGAGGGTCCCATCTTCTGAAGGTAGTGGCTTGCCCTGGTCATTTTCGGAACTGGGGCTGCCACTGCCAGTGGAAGGTTACTGATAGTCCCCCTCAGGATCTCGAGTTCCTGCTGTAAGCCCTGAGCGAACCGCTGTTGCTCCTCTCTCAGCAAGCGGTTTGTCTCTTGCTGGTTTGCATTCGCGTTTTGCAGGGCTTCATTCGTCTGTTGCTGGTTTGCATTCGCCTGTTGCTGGTTTGCATTCGCCTGTTGCTGGTTTGCATTAATCTCTTGCTGGGCTATTAGCAGCTGTTGCTGGGCTGCATTCGTCTGCTGCTGGTTTGCATTAGTTTCTTGCTGGGCTATTAACAGCTGTTGCTGGGTTTCATTCGCGTCTTTCTGGGCAGCGACATTGCGTACCAGCGCACCCACCACGTCTTCCATCTTGTTTGCAGAGGATGAAAAAACTTTTTTTTTTTTTTTCTCTCTCAAAGTTCTTCAACCCGCAGACCCCCTAGTGCTCTGCCCGCATTCTCCACCATATGTGACAAACGGCTTACTCCGGGGCTCCGTCGTTTGTCCGGGACTGTTTAGAACACGGTCTTTTAGGGTAGGTTAAATGATGAGGCGTCACGTACTGTTCCTTTAAACAGGCTATGCCTGGTTTATTCAGTCCCAGGCACTGAGACTGCCACAGTGCATACAACAGAAAACAGATCAAAACAAAAGCTGCTCATCTGAGCGATAACTTAACTTAGATATCCCTGACTCAGGGTTGGAAGTGGCTTTTCCACTCCCAACAACAAAACAAGGTACTTTTGCAGTCTTATACAAATGAACAGAAAGATTGAACCTGTTAGGGGTAGAGGCTTCTCCCCTCTGTAGTTCAGCAGCCTTCCAGCCTCCTGGCTCTTGTGGGGAGCCCAGAGCAAACAGGAAAACAGTCTTACATACCTGATTCCTAATTAGCATGACAGGTGACAGAAATCAGGCAGCAGACAAACTCTGGTCTGGATCTCTCATCCCTCAGTTCCAGCGCTTGCCAAACTGTGGGATGGAGTGTATGTATTATAAGGCTGCACTCCCAGGCCAAACAGGATAGAAACGGTTTAGTATCCTGGGAGCCCTATATACGGAATTTATTACCATCCCCTGGTTTCTGTCACAATATATATATATATATATATATATATATATATATATATATATATATATATATATACTGTGTATATACAGTACTCTATATATATATACTGCATTACAATTCATGAATTTATGCCATCTGGTGGACACGCGAAGCATTGCAGCCTATTAAATCCTGATCATTATCATTTAACAGATCAGGCCCCCGTCAGCCAGGCATGAACCGTGGCTGGGAAGGCAAACACAACGGGGCTTGTCAGAGGTGAGGAGCAGCGCATTCCAGGTATCTGCCAGGTACAAACTGGGTATTTGCTCGAATAAAGTGTGTCGATGCTGTATGTAAAAAAGTATTGTATATGAAAACAGCAGTATACTGTTTAAGGTTTTCTATAAAGCTCACAGTTATTCTATCCTAATCAATAAAAATGGCACTGTCACTAAATTGTTGCCTCCAGTACTTGGATTTTTACAACGTTACAAAAGGCAATATTATCCATCGAAATACCTCCATTTGCCGTTCTCCGCTTGATGACAAAGTTTCTTTTCTGAGGAAAAATAAAAACAAAGTACAAAAAAAGCTGTGTGTGCTGTGCACGCGCATAGTAAGTGAAACTTCTTTGACTTTTGTCACAGAAATTGACTTAAAACGCGCGTGCTCGGCACACGTGTCAGTCAGTGTATGTGTCAGTCAGTGTGTGTATGTGTGTCAGTCAGTGAGTAGGTATGTGTGTCAGTCAGAGAGTATGTATGTGTGTCAGTCAGAGAGTATGTATGTGTGTTTGTTTGTTCGTGTGTCAGTCAGTGTATGTATCTGTGCCGGTCAGTGTGTGCATGTGTGACAGTCAGTGTGTGCATGTGTGACAGTCAGTGTGTACATGCGTGTCAGTCACTGTGTGCATGTGTGTCAGTCAGTGTGTGCATGTGTGTCAATCAGTGTGTGTGTGTGTGTGTGTGTGTCAGTCAGTGTATGTCTCTCTCTCTCTGTGTTGTGTGAATGTCTCTCTGTGTCAGTCAGTGTGTGTATGTGTGCGTGCGTATGTGTGTCAGTGTGCGTGCATATCAGACAGTGTGCATGCGTATCAGTCAGTGTGCGTGTGTGTCATTCAGTGTGTCTGTGTGTGTGTGTCAGTCAGTGTGTGTGTGTCAGTCAGTGTGTGTGTGTGTGTCAGTCAGTGTGTGTGTGTGTGTGTCAGTCAGTGTGTGTGTGTGTGTGTGTATGTGTGTCAGTCAGTGTGTGTGTATGTGTGTCAGTCAGTGTGTGTGTATGTGTGTCAGTCAGTGTGTGTGTGTATGTGTGTCAGTCAGTGTATGTGTGTCAGTCAGTGTATGTGTGTCAGTCAGTGTGTGTGTGTGTGTGTGTGTATTTGTGTCAGTCAGTGTGTGTATGTGTGTGTCTGTCAGTGTATGTGTGTCTCTCTTTCTGTGTCTTGCACCCTCTCTCTTGACTCCCCCCACCCCAGGCGGAGCTGCGGACCCACGGCGGCTCTGTCTGAGTCTCTCCTTCTCCCCCCTCCCCCACCCCAGGGGATATGCGGTCGCACAGGGCCCGGCGTATGTGAGGGGCAGATACCATGCTTAAGAGGCCCCCCCCCCCCTCCGGCAGTGCTGCGTGGGAAGTGACGCGCTCAAACCCCCCGCTTCCCGCGTTACCAGAGCAGGAGCCGTGAGAGGCAAGAGGGCACGATAAGGTGTCTGTGCGCGCATGCGCGGCATTTGCTGACAGCGCAGCGGCCGTTAGCGATATCTTCTCAGTTACCCTTCATGATCCCGGGGCTCCTACTCTCCTCCGGCCCCGGCGGCGCTCAGTCAGCGGGACACAGGGAAGGGGAAGCGAAGGTAGAGAAGAGGGAGGAGAGAGGCTGAGCAGCGGCTCCTCCTCTCACAGCCGGAGGACTTGCGGGCCGCCATCTTAGTACACCCACAGCAACGGAAGCTCTGTGCCAGCCATCTTGGTATACCCATGGCAGCGGACGTGTGGGGGTAATGGCGGCCGTTAGGAGCGGCGCCGGCGGCTATCGCCACCGCCGCCACATGTCACAGTGGTTATGTGGGGGGAGCGGCGGCCGTTAGGAGTGGCGCCGGCGGCTATCGCCGCCGCCGCCACATGTCACAGCAGGCGTGGGGAGGGAGCCGTGATGTCACGTCACTTCCGTTTCATTTTCGTCTCCATCTCTCCAGTTTTGCCCCATCAGAATAGGTACCACTAAAGAAGTTTCACTTCAAAAAATAAAACAAAGTCGAATTTTTTTCAGTCCCCTCAGTCAGTCCCCACAATAATTTTCTCGGGGGTGTCTCTTGTTCACATTCACGCATGCGACTAAATGTGATGACATGCATATGTGTTTCAACAAGGTTCCAATGAGACATACAGTACGCGCATACGCCTAGCTGTCCACCAATTGTTGAATATCTACTGTAGAAGCTGCTCAGACAATGATATTGCTGGACTACTGTACTGTACATTTTCTCGAATTGTGACATAAGGATTAGTATATATATAAGTATCCTATGATTACATAATAGTGAAGGGTAAGATTAACAAACAGAGTCTTATAACTTGCACTCCTCATTAATTTAGTTTTTATATAGAACACGATACACACGGTTTAATTTTGGATTTAAGGTTTAATGTATATGTGTACCATTATTTTAATCAAAGCACATTAAATGTTAAGTTTTAACAGCCTAGGTGTACACCGTTATTGAGCTTCTTGCTGGGGAAAGTCTTTATGACATGTAGTCATGCATAACAATGCCTACTGTCATCTCGCCTGCTGGCAATAAGACCTGGTAAGTTACAGGAGTGCCTGCAGTAATTATGGAGATTTGCCCTCATACCCTGGTGAGGTACCCTATGTATGGATGGGAGTGGTTACATGTTCTGGGTCCATTGTTAGTGACCTCAGAGATGTGCCTGCCTCCTGAGGTATATAAGGTACTACACTGCCAAAAGTTAGCACGCACGTACGGGAGTAAAAGTGGAAGGTTGAAGTTACAAGTTCAAGGTACCCCCTAGTGTCGTAACTAGGGGTACACACTAATCTTTAAAGAGAGCTAAGACCGACTGTTCCAGGGATCTGGAACAGGGGTGATCTTCCTACGGGGAGAGGGAATCCCACTCCATTGGGAGGGCGTACCTTTTGAAGGGAATCACGGAGAATGTGCAGCTGAGAAGTTTCACTGTCCCAGGCAGCTTGCCCACCTCTGGTACAATAAAGATGACTTGTAAAAAGGAAACCCCCTGGTGTGAGTTTGCAATTACTCTCCGGGGGCCCTTCACCTCCAAGAAGGAGTTCCTCATCAGGACCATCTACCTGCATCTGCATAGATCCTGATGAGGTGGAGGCGCTGCACATAATGTGAGTAATGCTCAACACCCACTACCTCAGATACTGTCTTGCTTGACATCCCCCTATACCATCAAGCGGGAGACTCAGGAGTCCTGTTGCCTACAGGTGCACCACAATACACACGCATGTAACTGGGCTGGATAGACTACAGGGGCCAATGTGAGATTGGGGGGGTCAGACCAGACACGAACACCCGTTACATTTGGAGGCGCTGCTGAGATACTGGTCAACAGGACAGGCTTTTGCTAGGCACACTAAGAAATAGGAAGAGTGTCTGCTGCCACTTTGTGCTGCGTAGGAAGGAGCCAGGGGTAATCTAGGAAAGGCCACGGCGACGCGGAACCCACAGACGCCCTGGGATTCTTAGGTCTGGAGCAGGGTTATAGCTGTCAACGAAACCTTGAGGTAGTGCTAGTGGTATGATGCCTAAAGGGATAAACTGGTAACTTAGAGCAGGAATCCTGGAGAGGGTCTGCGGTAGACTAGCCAACAGTAGGTAGACGCAAAAGTATTGCATGGACGAGCCAGAGTACTCTAACCCATTCCAGACCAGTGATATAGGGAGCACAGACTGGAGGAAGGAGAAACAGCAGACACAGAGAGAGTGAGCCTAGCCTGAGGTAGTGCAAACACGAGTCAGATTTACATTGGGTACACAAGGTGGTGCACAAGGCATATTTATTGTATCGGTGTGGCAGCTGCCCCGCTAGTGGAGCTCCCGGTATAATAATTCAAGAAACAATGGCGATTGACGGAATGGAAAATTGGAGCAGAGCGGAAGCCCAAGTATGGTTGACAGAGGCTGAAGGAGAAAATGAATATGAGATGATGTATGAGGAAGAGGAGCCAGCAACAGAGGAGACCTTAGTGAGCCTGTTGTGGAATGGTGTGAAAACAATAGTGGTATCGTGTTTGGCCTTCTTTGAACCTTGGAGAACTGATCCTGAGGACAGTGATGGGGACAGTAGTGTGGCGAAATGGGAGGCACGAAATGGACTTATTTGTCATACAAAATACAAACATTTGAACGCTACCTCAAAAATGAATTCGAATGACAATGCAAACCAAAATGGCGGTTCCCCCTTCCCTGGGAGACCACGTGGGCCAGTTGCAGAGAATCTTGCAAAAGCTCAATCTGCAAAAAGTTGGCCAGGAGTGGCGCCAACAGAGACACCCCACCCTATTGGGGGGTATGGTGCGAAAGCTGGAGCCGTGCCCACATGGACTGTAACTAGTTTCGCCCCTGTGCTGGGCCAACCTACAAGTCAATGGGACATCCCCCAAGTTTCAACCAGGGGGAGTGGTTTCCTGTATTGGCAGATTCGGATGGAGAAAGCTACAGGAAGGGTTGGTGACCCAGCCCATGCCCTTCAGTTGCGAGGAACCAGCAAGCCGTACAGACCACTAGTGCGAGCACTCCCATTGATGACTATGGCTTGCAAATCAGAACCCGGGCCCTTGATAACAACTCATCCCTACTCGGCTCCTGGAGGCTTCCTGATTCTCCGAGTTGAGGGCGTAGAGACAGTAGCATGTCTATGCTTGCAGTGTAGACTGCCGGGTGGGGCGGTGAGCTCTACCGCTCGATGCGCCAAGTGTGGACTACAATATCTGTGGCCCATGCCTACTTTCATGCCAATGCAAGCAATAGAGACTGTGGAAGATGCAGCAATGCTGACTGCAGAGCTTCCTGGTGCGCTATGGAGGGAGGCTACGAGTCCCAGTGAACAGAGACCCGCTCCAATAATCAAATCGGAGCCGATCAAGAAAACTGGTCACCAACGCAGTGATAAGAGGGGCCCGCACCGCAAATCACCAAGCGGAATGCCCCGGCCAAATGCCAAATTGGAGTCTTCAGATGAGGAGTCTCTTAGTATTATTGCCGTGACTACCTGACCTCCGGTGTACCATAGCAGCAGTACGACAAAAAGAGTGCCCCTTACCGGTATTGGTGAAGAACGGAGCCGAGTATCGCCCATACCGCGGCGGAGTCCCACGGCTGTGGCAACTAGCGGATCAGATGGCGGCAGAACCACTCCCACGCCCCGGAGTGGTTAGCAGAGTCCCTGCGCATTCCAGGCTTCCAAGATGGTGTTGGCAGACAAAGGAAAGAGCCAGGCCCCGGCGGCGCCCCGGCGGAAAAAGGTGTGGCCGGAACCAGATGTCGTATTGGAGGAAGAGGTCCCGCTTGGGGATCCAACCCAAGATGGCTGCGGTACACGTGCGCCTACAGACATCACGTTCGGTGGAATGGCGAAGGAGATGATAGTGTCCCAGCGATCGAGCAGTGGGGGTCGGACACCCCGGTCCGAGAGGAGCGGGTGCTCAAGGCAGCGATCGAGGAGTCGGGAGGCCGGAAAGACGGAGAGTCTCTGCTGCGGAACCGGGACAGGTAGCGAAGAGGAGCGGGTCCTAGCCCCGCGAATACCGACTGTGCGACCCTATCCCAAAACCCCAGTCCTAGCTAGACCCAAGGCCCTAGTTAAAGTTTCAGCCCCATTCACTTCCCATTTTGGGTCATCTTCTAGTTTAGGGATGTCAGGGGATTCACGGATCGCTTCTGATGAACGGACTGGGAGCCTGGACTATGGGACTTCTGATGATGGGTCAGTGGGAGGTGGGAGGATTACACGACAGGCGTCGGTGACCAGTGAATGTCCCAGTAAGTCCCAGAGTGTTAATATTGGGAGTCAGAAAAGGGGTTCGGACACGCAGATACCGTCCGAGTGTACATCGGGCATATCTTCCGGGGGTGGCCCAGAGGAGGGAGAGGAGGGAGAGCTAGAGGAGGTGTCCTTAGAGGAGGTCAGGGAAACCCGATGGTGGGCTCCCTTATTTGAAGGCTATGTACCCTGGCTGGATAGAACTCGGTTCATCCTAGATCGAGAGGGGGTGATAGATCATTTGTGGGCTAGAGGGGAGTTCACGGAGGAGACTCATCTGAGGGAAACCCAGGAAAGATGGTTCCAGATTGGGCGTGGGTTGATAGAACCCCGGGGGCCAGAGGGGTTGGATGATCCGGTGGATCCAGATGAACCCCTGTCATTGGTGTTGCCGGGAAGAGCGGGCAGTGCTAAACTGACTAGGGCCTGCAGAGCAGAACGGGCCATAGTGGGAAAATATAAGAGAACCCATGGGTTAGAATATCCATATGTTCCCGAACCCCTCATGCAGGAGATAGATGACCGCCGGGATGGGTGGCTCAGGGAGGATATTGAATATTACCTGGTGTCCAAGGGAAGTGCTATTACGGGGCCCCAAGCAGAAGAACGGATATCCCAATTGATGCGCGTCTGGACTATTGGGCGCTGCGTGTATATGCATAAAGTGGTAAACAGAGGGGAACGTGGACTGCCTAGAGAGTACAGTGTCACTGTGACTGACATGGTGGGCAGAGAAGTGAAAAAGCCAGATCCTCGTCACTATTATTAGGGAGAGTGCAGTTGAGTTCTGGGAAAATAAATAGTGAAGCGCCCCCTGCTGGTCAGTAAGCGTTGAGTTATAATATGTGTTAATCATGCAAACCTTGTTATAACTGTTGAATTATGTGTTCCTTTTTGCATTTGTTCCTGGCAGAAAGGTACATCAAATTTAGGTCCCAGCCGGGTCGGTGGGAATTCACCAGGGGGAGTATGTAGTCATGCATAACAATGCCTACTGTCATCTCTCCTGCTGGCAATAAGACCTGGTAAGTTACAGGAGTGCCAGCAGTAATTATGGAGGTTTGCCCTCATACCCTGGTGAGGTACCCTATGTATGGATGGGAGTGGCTACATGTTCTGGGTCCATTGTTAGTGACCTCAGAGATGTGCCTGCCTCCTGAGGTATATAAGGCACTACACTGCCAAAAGTTAGCGCGCACGCACGGGAGTAAAAGTGGAAGGTTGAAGTTACAAGTTCAAGGTACCCCTTAGTGTCGGAACTAGGGGTACACACTAATCTTTAAAGAGAGCTGAGGCCAACTGTTCCAGGGATCTGGAACAGGGGTGATCTTCCTACGGGGAGAGGGAATCCCACTCCATTGGGAGGGCGTACCTTTTGAAGGGAATCACGGAGAATGTGTGGCTGAGAAGTTTCACTGCCCCGGGCAGCTTGCCCACCTCTAGTACAATAAAGATGACTTGTAAAAAGGAAACCCCCTGGTGTGAGTTTGCAATTACTCTCCGGGGACCCTCACCACCAAGAAGGAGTTCCTCATCAGGACCATCTACCTGCATCTGCATAGATCCTGATGAGGTGGAGGCGCTGCACGTAATGCGAGTAAGACTCAACACCCACTACCTCAGATACTGTCTTGCTTGACATCCCCCAATACCATCAAGTGGGAGACTTAGGAGTCCTGTTGCCAACAGGTGCACCATAATACACACGCATGTAACTGGGCTGGATAGACCACAGGGGCCAATGTGAGATTGGGGGGGTCAGACCAGACACGAACACCCGTTACAGACATAAAGCCTTTTTCCTTCTCTGAAAATACATTTCATACCAGCACATAGGTAGCACCCGGTATCTATCTTGATATCATAGGCTACAATCATATAACATAAATATCAAATTACATACTTCAGTGAGCGATATACTTGATATGGTTTTTACACATATATATATACACACACACACACACACAACTTTTTTTAGATCTCAGCTGAATTACTGTAGCAACAAATTCAAACTTTGGCAACTAGTTCAACCATCTTTACCATTGCAAATTCTTCATTGATTTAGACAATTAATCATCTCTCAGGGAGCAATATATATACCTATTAAACCAATTGTGCAGCTACAATCACACAACATGCTGAGCATGTCTTTCTTCACTGTCTTAATCTGTCAATTCTGCAACTTTATTTAATTGGTGTATAATCACTGAGAAGCAAAAAAGGAGGCATAGACATTTCTAATAGTAGCTACTGTATCATTCTAGCAGGGCTTGAAGTTAAATGCCAGATTGTAGGATGAGATTACTGATAACAGCTTTCTGTTTTGCTGTTTTGTGCAGGTCTGCATTTTTATTCACTCTCCTGTTCCTGATGTGTCACTCTGCATTTGTTTAGCCTGAAACTGTAGTATGAAACGTCTAACCCATCCTATGCTGGATTTGTAACATAGTAACTGAGTCTCTTTTGGGGTCTTAATGCACAATATCTCCTTCAAGGCATCTTACAGATCAACACACACTGCTAAACAGTTAGGTCTGGGGTTGGCAACCTGCAGCCCCTGATCCACATGCGGCTCTTTCTGCTCCTACTTGTGGCTCTCTGCAGGTTGCCGACCCCCAGCTGCTGCCTCTCTCCTTCACTATCCTGGCATTGGCTGTGGGGGTTGGGGTGTGCTTGCTGGGCTTCTTGTTGCTGCTGGAACCTGCCGGCAAACCTAATCTGGCCTGATCCGCAGAAGTGGCATGCTGGAAGGTATCCTTGGAGGTGCATGTCCAGGCAGATTGCTGTAGACTGATAAAAGGGAGGGTCCCCTGACAGGCACCTCCGTAGCCACCTCCAAAGGCCTTTAATAGGCCCCCTCAATCCTCCTGGGCAGACGGTAGGCAGTGGGGCACACTCAGATCCTCTCCTGTCTTCTAATACCCCTGTCCTTTCAATAAGACTCTCACTCACCTCTCTTCCCACCTCTCTCTCCTTCCTTCCCCTTTCTCTCTCTCTCTTTCCTTCCCCCTCTCTGTCCTTCTCCCTCTCTCTCTGTCCTTCTCCCTCTCTCTCTCCTTAACCCCTCTATCTCCTTCCCCCTTTCTCTCTCTCCCTTCTTCCCCCTCTATCCTTCTCATCCTCTATCTCTCTTTCTCTCTCTCTCTTTCTCCTTCCCCCCCTCTCTCCTTCCTCCTTTATTTATACAGCATCATTAATGTACATAGCGCTTCACAGTAGTAATACACATGACAATCATATATATAACAAATAATACAAATAATAGATCATGGGTATAAGTGCTTCAGACATAAATGTAACATTGTGGAAGAAGAGTCCCTGCTCAGAAGAGCTTACAATCTAATTGGTAGGAAGAACGTACAGAGACAGTAGGAGGGCATTCTGGTAAGTGCGTCTGCAGGGGGCCAAGTATCATGTGTTTAGTATTAGCCACGGTGCTTCTTTAAGCAAGTGTGTCTTACAGTGGGTCTTAAAGGTGGATAGAGAGGGTGCTAGTCGGGTATTGAGGTGAAGGGCATTCCAGAGGTGTTGGGCAGTCAGTGAGAAAAGTTTTAGGCGGGAGAGGGCTTTAGATACAAAAGGGGTAGAGAGAAGACATCCTTGAGCAGAACGCAAGAGTCGGGATGGTACAGGTGACAGACTTTAGATACGTTTTAAATGTCTCTCTCTATATATATATATATATATATACTTCCCCCGCTTTCCCTCTCCCCCTTTCTCTCTCCCTCCTCACTGCTCTCTCACTCTGTCCCCCTCCTTCCCCCTCTCTCTCCCACTCATCCCCCATCTCTCTCCCACTCATCACTGATCTCTCTCCCACTCATCCCCCAACTCTCTCCCACTCATCCCCATCTCTCTCCCACTCATCCCTCTCCCACTCATTCCTCTCCCTCTCAAACTCATCCCTCTCCATCTCCCACTCATCCATCTCCCACTCACCCCTCTCCCACTCATCACTCTCCCACTCATCCCTCTCCCACTAATCCCTCTCCCACTCATCCCTCTCCCACTCACATCTATCCCTCTCCCCCTCCCACTCATATCTCTCCCTCTCCCTCTCCCACTCATATCTCTCCATCTCCCACTCATATCTCTCCCTCTCCCACTCATATCTCTCCCTCTCCACTCATATATCTCCCTCTCCCTCTCCCACTCATATCTCTCCCTCTCCCTCTCCCACTCATATCTCTCCCTCTCCCACATATCTCTCCCTCTCCCACTCATATCTCTCCCTTTCCCTCTCCCTCTCCCTCTCATATCTCTCCCTCTCTCTCTCTCCCTCTCCCTCTTCCTCTCCAACTCATATCTCTCCCTCTCCCATTTCTCCCTCTCCCACTCATATCTCTCCCTCTCCCATTTCTCCCTCTCCCACTCATATCTCTCTCTCTCCCTCTCCCATCTCCCCCTCTCCCACTCATATCTCTCCCTCTCCCATCTCTCCCTCTCTATCTCCCACTCATATCTCTCCCACTACCTCTCCCTCTCCCATTTCTCCCATTCCCTCTCCCTCCCCCACTTATATCTCTCCCTCTCCCACTCATATCTCTCCCTCTCCCATCTCTCCCTCTCCCACTCATATCTCTCCCTCTCCCAAATCTCCCTCTCCCACTCATATCTCTCCCTCTCCCATCTCTCCCTCTCCCACTCAAATCTCTCCCATCTCTCTGTCTCCCACTCATATCTCTCCCTCTCCATCTCCCATCTCTCCCTCTCCCTCTCCCACTCACATCTCTCCCTCTCCCACTCATATCTCTCCCTCTCCAACTCATATCTCTCCCATTCATATCTCTCCCTCTCCCACTCATATCTCTCCCTCTCCCATCTCTCCCTCTCCTACTCATATATCTCCCTCGCCCACTCATATCTCTCCCTCTCCCACTCATATCTCTCCCTCTCCCACTCAAATCTCTCCCTTTCCCTCTCCCTCTCCCACACATATCTCTCCCTCGCCCTCTCCCACTCATATCTCTTCCTTTCCCTCTCGCTCAACCACTCATATCTCTCCCTCTCCCATCTCTCCCTCTCCCACTCATATCTCTCCCTCTCCCACTCATATATCTCTCCCTCTCCCACTCATATATCTCTCCCTCTCCCACTCATATATCTCTCCCTCTCCCACTCATATATCTCTCCCTCTCCCACTCATATATCTCTCCCTCTCCCACTCAAATCTCTCTCTCTCTCTCTCTCTCTCTCTCTCTCTCTCTCTCTCTCTCTCTCTCTCTCTCTCTCTCTCTCTCTCTCTCTCTCTCTCTCTCTTCACCTTCGCAAAGATACATCAAATGAGTTCTATCTCTTCTAAATCCATCCCAATATACCCCCGCCACGAACAACACACAAGTGAGCATGTGACTTAGATATGCAATCAAGGTTAATACACACGGCTACTCTAGCCAACTCACCTTTCCCCTCCGCAAGGTACCTCCAGTGAGTTAATATTAACCCTACTTAATTGCAAATCATATCTATCCACATCCACCACCTGGGGTATGAAAATAAGATAACATGTAAAATTAATATTTGCAAGGGCCCTAGGTCCCAACTTATTATAGAAAAAAATATGCACTTTAAAACACAAAATATCAGTTGTAGCCAAATGTGTCTGATCATGTAATTACTCTCTCCTGAGCGTGCAATAGTTCATTCATACCCAAAGCATTACTTGTTAAATGTTATAATATATATAAAAATACGGTGCTTGAATTACAGAAAAAGTATTACAAGAAACATACAGTTAGAATTAAATGCTGAACAGTTTCTCAAAATATAAAAAGGATAAACATAGACAGAAAACCCTATGCATTACCAAATGCTATAGATTTTCCCCAGAAAGGCCACTGGTTCAAGAACAGGAGATTTCACATATTTAATCCAAACACACCTCTGTTGGAATCTAATTTTCATAATCCTTGCTCAGACTTAAATACAATTCTTTCCCATTGAACACAACCTAAACCCAGCCCCTGTCGTAAATCAACTGTGAGATTGATGGCTTTACAACAGAGTAAAACAACTCTTACCAAATGACGTTTACCTTAAGCTTGCAATGTCTAAATGTACTCATAACTTTCCTTAACAAACACTTATAAACACTTGAGTAATATTCTGGAGGCCAAGGTCATGTGTAAGATGATTACTGCACCGACACACTTTATTCGAGCAAATACCCAGTATGTACCTGGCAGATACCTGGAATGCGCCGCTCCTCACCTCTGACAAGCCCCGTTGCATTTGCCTTCCCAGCCTGGGTTCATGCCTGGCTGACGAGCGGCTGATCTGTTAAATGATAATGATTAGGATTTAATAGGCTGCAATGCTTCGTGTGTCTACCAGATGGCATAAATTCATGAATTGTAATGCAGTATATATATATATATATACTGTGCATTATTGCAGCCTGCGGGAATAAAATGCTTCAATCCCTGCCTGGAAAATAACCCAATGCACTCGGGCAGAAAACAGTCACAAACCTCAATACACCCGGGTATACCCGAATTCGTGGGACTAGCCGAGCTCGAATAAAGTGTGTCGCCAGTGTAGCACAGATAGTTTCAACTCGGCCCTCTTTTCAAAGCACAACAAGTCCTGTATCTTTTCTTCACTTTATTTGGGGAAAGCAGCATAAAAGACAGGCACTTGTGAAGAGATGTTGGTGTTTAGATAATGTCTCTCTGTGGGTGCTTTGTAGTTAAGGACAGGTGAAAAGGGTAATCCTGCCACTAGAGCAGTTACAGAAGGGTACTCACTCAGCCAGTGATGATGGTGGAAAAAGGAAGTCCCAATGTATGCTGGGTAGCAAGATAGCCTGGGGACAGACCATCTGTGGGCAGAGCAGAGGGGGAGAAAGCAGACTAGCCCATTTGGAAGAAAGGCTGGGGCTGCTATAGGAACTCACTGAAATGTCTAAGGGAGCCACAACATGTAGCAATAATGTTGCATTTCTGATACAGCAAGCTGCTGGGACAGGGGAAATAACACTGTGTCTATCACACGGGCACTGTGTATTTGCAGAGAGCAAAACACATGCAGCTGGAAATTAGAAACTGACGGGCAGAACTGCAAGGAAGGGGGGGTGAAACAGAAATGTAGTTCTTGTTCTATGACAAGTAACATCAATACATTCATGCACTCATGGCGGACGCAGTGAGACTGAATATGAACAGCATAATCCTAAAATTAAGAGAAATATTAATATCATTCTCTTAGTATCTGCTTGCCCTGACGTGTCTGTAATCATTATGTGGGACTCGGTTCCACTTATACACACATACTTTTTAGCATGTTCAGCAGATGAAATCACATGATACTGTACTCTCATTTTTTAATACAGTCACTCTCATGTTGAATTCTTTCTTAGCCACTTAACCTCTTAAACCTTGCAGAACAATCTAGAGACTGCCTTACACTAAGGAGATAATGATGGTGGTTGCTCCGAGGCAATCACACAAGATCCAGATGATTCCCTGGCAAAATGGAAAAATGGGGTCCCCAAAATAGTGACAGATGATAAGGCTTTATTGAAACATACAAAAAGTGGTGAACAAACTAGTCCTCCCACGCTGAATATGCACTCTCAAGGAATAATGAACTAGCAGGAAATGAGCACTCATATAGGTGCTGAGTATTTACAAAAATTACAAACAGGTTTGGCTGATTGCAGAAATAGTGCTGAACCCTTAAATAAATTAAAAACATGTTAAAAAAGAACACATGTGTAACGGCTGGACCCCCCTTGTCTGACCCACCCAATCTCACATTGGCCCGTGTGGTCTAACCGGTCCCCATTACAAGGTCGTGTGTGGTGGTGCACCTGCAAGTAACAGGACTCCTGAGTCTCCCGCTTGGTGTTATAGAGGATGGCAGCAGAACAGGTATCTGAGGTAGTGGTTACGAGTCCAACTTACTTCATGTGCAGCGCCTCCACCTCATCAGGATCTATGCTTCCGCAGGGAGATGGTCCTGGTGAGGAACTCCTTCTCGGTGGTGACTGCCACTGTTGAGTAATCTCACACTCACACAGTGGGGGTTTCTTTGAACATGGCATCTTTATTGTGGATTGGGATGTAGCAGACTGCCCCATGCAGCTGCCGGCTCTAGCCGCACATCTCTCCGTGCTGTCCCTTTGCCAGGTACGCCCTCCCGTATTGAAGTGGGATTCCCTTTCTCCTAGGGAGATCACCACTGCGCCAGGTCCCTGGACACAGTGTGGCTTAGACAGACTTGATTGGTCAACCTGGACCGCTAGTTACAGCACTAGGGTCACAAAATATTCCTCCAATCCCTTATGCAGGAGCATATATTTTTACCAGCTGCTTCACACAACTGCTGGCTAATACAACACTAACTGACAGTGCTGTGCCCTTTATACCTCAGGGGGCAGGCGCATCTCTGATGTCACTATCCAGGGACTCAGAGCATATAGCCACTCCCTTCATTACACAGGGCACCACACCAGGGTGTGAAGGAAAACCTCCATAACTACTGTTGACAGGCCTGTACTTACCAGGACTTACTGCCAACAGGGAAGATGTACGCAGTCATTATTATGCATGGCTACATATGTAAGCGGAGATCAACAAGCAAAATAGTATGCAAATATAGAAAGACTGTGCACTGACAATGAAATGATACATTAAATATATATCATATCTCTTAATTCTAATGCTAGAATCTAACATTAGTTGTCAATTCAAAGTCAAACAAATCAACTTGCATACAGCTAAATGTCAAAACACCTGATATGTTATAAAGTTATATAATGAAAAATAATTTGATCATACAAAAGGTTGTGATTCCGAAAAAGAATAACAAGAATAACATGGTGTTATTAAGATAAAACACCATATAAAGAAATACCCTAAATGTGCATGAAAAACAAAGTGAACAAATACTGTGAAATACAAATTGGCACCAATATCAAAAGTCCTTGATTAAGTGTCCATGACAAATGAATCTCAATGGAATACAATTACGATAAACAGCACTCACAATAGTAGATACAGTAGATATACAATGTGGGGTGCCGTGAACAACAGAGGACCCAATTCCTCTCAACACAATACACAATACTGAATGGTCCAGCACTCCCTATATAAAGAAATCAGATCATTGGACACAAGGACACAACCAAGCCCCAAATAAAGACAAGCAAACCCTCCACTAATAATGGGTACTACTGTATAATGGGAAAATATAATGCAATATGCAAAAATTGAAAAAATAGGATATCAAAGAGGATGTAGGACAAAACGTCCAAAGGTCATATGAAATGGATAAAGTGAATCAAACCACACAGTCCTCAATGTAATTGTCCAAACGCTCCTGCTCCTCACTAAAAAGGGTGTCTGTCCTCTTTGATATCCTATTTTTTAAATTTTTGCATATTGCATTATATTTTCCCATTATAGTACCCATTATTAGTGGAGGGTTTGCTTGTCTTTATTTGGGGTTTGGTGTGTCCTTGTGGGTTGTGGGGCCAGAGAAATACCCTTCTGTCCCTCAGGGGCTAAGGGGAACGGGTCTGACGAAGGGGTGTTCCCCGAAACATTGCCCCCCTATACTCCCCTTTATACCCACTTTTTTGTTATTTTGACTCCCCCCACCCTCACCTCTTTCCCCCACACCCTGTATTTAGTTCTACCTAAATGTTATTACAGTTTTCTATGTGTGGTATTGTATGTTTTTGATTCACTTGTGCATATATTAAATTACACTTTTTTGGTTTTATACCAATGATCTGATTTCTTTATATAGGGAGTGCTGGACAATTCAGTATTGTGAAATTAATCTCAATATCCAATGTTCCTTGGATCCAGTGGAAGATGAATTGGTGGGATTCAGCCCATAAAAGAGAAAGAAAAACAAAAATACATAGTGTGATACTGTTAAATTACATCATATATGCGTCAAGGGGTAGGGAATGGTGAGTTCCCTAAAATGAAGTCAGCAAGAAAGTGAGATGAACAAAAAATACATGTGACATTTGCATATAAGGACAGATGTTGCAATGGCCACACTTGTGTGATCCTTTCAAGGATGGAAAAAATCCCGACTCTAATTCTTCATTGATTGTATATTAAACATAGAAGGTGAGATAAGATTATCGATAGTTTCAGTTTTGAAAAAACTATCCTTGTATCTCGAGAAACCATATCCTTAATATGGGAGTCTAAGAAAAGAATGGACCAATGCTTTTAATAATATCCGATATGGCTGAAGCTTGACCACTGTATTAAGTAATAAAATATGGTGGTTCCTCAGTGTTGGTATGTGGCTGAACATTGGTCCCTATGTCAGTATTGGCATTAGCCATACTTATGGGTTCCTTCCTATCTCTTGACAATTCATATTTGAAGGCCTCATTAAGATCCTGAATGGCATAACCTCTGTCTAAGAAATGTTCTTTTAAATCTGATGACCGCTGTATATAATCATCAAGTGAGGAACAATTTCTGCGTAAACACAGACATTTTCCTCTCGGTATTCCCTTGAAGAGAGATCTGTTGTGGCAACAACCTGTAAGTAATAAAGCATTGCGGAAGTGTTCTTTGCAATAAATGTCACTTTGAACTGTTTTGTCCATATCTACATAAAGATATAAATCCAAGAACTGAATGTGGTGTCTGTGAAAACAGTGAGTCAAAAGTAAACTGCATGTGTTGTCATTCAAATAATCAATGAATGAAATTAGATCTGGAACAGAACTTGTCCAAATAATGAGTAGGTCATCAATGCGGCGCTTATAAAGCACCACATTGTGACGAAATTGATTTATATCTCCAAACACGTGGGACTGCTCCCACCAACTCATGAACAGGTATGTGTAGGATGGAGCAAAGCAACTGCCCATGGCAGTCCCACATGTTTGGAGATAGAAATGACCACCGAACTGAAAATAATTATAATTGAGTGAATATGTGATGCTATCCAAAAGAAACGTAGTGTGTGCTGGTGAAAGTGTGGATGTGTGTTCTAAATAATGCTGTGGTGCCATGTGTATTTGAAATGATAGTATAAAGTGAGTGCCAGGTGAACTCATGCTAAGTGATAAAACGTGTTTAGTGTCAAGTAAAAATGAGGGTATGTGCGAACTAATGGTTGTTAGCAGTGATCAACATAAATAGACAAGTGCTCACCGAGGGACCTGTCACGGTAACTTAGGACAAGATATAATTTACACCAAAATACCTGGGTTGAACTGAACGAGGCTTAGGTATGATAAAATATAGTTTATTCCTTGAAAAAGGTGAACACACAAGATATTCAAATAACAGACAAAATATAAATACTTACTTAAGATGGAATGATGAAACATACCCCGCAGAGACCGCCGCCTTCGTTGGTCCCGATTGCAGGGGGACTGGAGTGGCCGCCGCCGGCATCATCTGGGCCGGGAAGCAACGGGCCGCTGCCGCAACAGCGCCCGGGTTTGGTACAGGTAAAATGGTGCAGGACAAGGGTCCCAGGTCCTTGTGGAGTAACACAGCTCCATGCAAACCAGGTAAAATAACCCCCTCCCGCAATCCCTGTCCCTCCCCCCACTCAGAAAGGGCTCCGGCACTTTGCCGGAATCGCGGCTCTTCCGCCGCCATCGCCGCCACAGGCAAGCCCCGGGTAGCTGCCGCAACAGCACCCGGCGTTGGTACAGGGTCGCCGGTGTGGAACGTGGGGCTTTGGTCATCGCTGGGAATCACAGACTCCTCCAAACAATGTGAATCACCCACCTCCCGCACACCCCAACCCTCCCCCCAAATAAAATGGCCGCCGGCAAGATGTCGGAATGGCGGCTTCTTCTCCGCCGCCGGTTCTCTGCCGGGATCCGATGGATGGCCACCGCTCTCCACCGCTGTTGCCAATGCAGCCCGGCCAGGTTATCCAGGGAACGTCCCGCGAAGGGGAGCCATCGGAGGATGCCACTAACGGGGTCATCTTTTCCGCAGCTCGTGAGCACTGGCCATGAGAGGCTTCTTCGCCCGACCGCGCACGGTCCGGGCACCGGGCATTATTGTGGCCCGTTTGTTGGCAGTGCCGTGGTGCCTGTCGGAGCTTCTCCGCTGCCGGTGGACTACCCCCCGCAAGAGGCGACTGCGTCCAGAGCGGAGTTGCTCGAGCGCCGGGTTCTGGGAGGGGGTAAGCGGGTAGGTGCGGCACCAATGCCATGAACTGGGTCCACTTCACCGGGAATCACGTCTTGGCCAAAGCACACACCCGTGCTAGCTCTTTCAGGGAAAATGGACGGGCCTCCGCAACGGCCGTTACCTCTCCTGGTGCAAGACTTCCGTGGTCTCCGAGACCACCCGCTCCCTCCCCAAGTCTCTGCCATCCCAGAGCTGGGTCCATTCCCTGCTTTCCGGGCGGTTTGATGGTTACGGCGGCTGCAGCGGTTGTTCTTTCCTCAGCCGGCCGGGTTTCACGCTCACCGATCTCCGCCTCTCTCTCAGCCTTGCCGGCTGCTGGTCCCCGCGCCGACTTGATGCACTCCTCCGCATGCCCTGCTCCAGTTACACGGATGGCCGGCACTTTGGTTCTGGAGGCAATGCTTCTCACAAGTAGGGGAACAGTGAGGAGGTGCCATATCTTGTGTTATATGTTGTACACTGTGTGTCCAATATCTTTAGCCTTAGGAACTCGCAATTCACCTGAGTTCCAACTGAATTACAGAGTCCCGCAGTACACTGTATTACAGGTCCAGTTCAATCCCGCTGCTGCCACCAGTTAATTATATGCTTGTCACGGTAACTTTATGACAAGATATAATTTACTCCAAAAATATCTGGGTTGAACTGAACGAGGCTGAGATATGATACAATATAATTTATTCCTTGAAAAAGGTGAACGCACAGGATATACAAATAACAAACAAAATATAGACACTTACTTAAGATGGAATGATGAAACAGTCAAATCTGGATTGGCAGTTCATACAGCAATCTTGAAAATCACAAAGACAATGAGTAAGGGCTGAGCCTGGTTTAAATACGATTTCTAGACCATCTCTTAACCCTAGGCGCCTAGCTGGCTAGCAGGCTCCTTTGAAGTAGAATCTTTAAGTGTGAAGTATGACACTTACAAACCACTCAACTTCTTTGTTCCTGGCCCTAGTATAAACAATCAGGGCGGTTAACCTTTGATCAGAGGGCTGATGCTAAACCATTCGGCTGCCCTTCCTGACCTATTAGCATAGCAGATGGGGTCTGCATTTTCAGAGCAGATCCAAAATACCATATACAGTTTAATATCTTCACATATTAATAGGTTCCGTTCTGGTGGGCTCAGTGGGTCAAAAATTACCAGTTATTAATGCCTACAGTGACTCTACATAGTGGCCAAATTTCAACTCTCTGCGACCTCCAGAACCGGAGATACATAAATGCAATTTACAACATTTTTAAAATACAGGATTCGTCCCTTTAAAAATGAATCTCTACTTTTCACTCTTTCCCCATTCCGCCATGGGTTTCAATGGAGCAACTCCGCCGTTGCAGTCAATGGAGTTCCCTGCCATAGACTATCAATGGGGAAACCGCCGCCATTGAAGTCTATGGGAAAAACCACAAGTCTTTACATTCGCCCACACTCCGTCTGGTTGATCGGAGAGGGCTGGGAATGGCCATGCATTAAAGCCGGAACCTTGGCTACATGGCATCCAAATCCCATCCCTCACGGTCATTCCAGAACCGGACATATGTACGTACATTTTTCACCATTTCACACTTAGCCGTTTTTACGCCACACGGCTTTTCCCCATTGGAATCAATGGCCGGCGCCACCATAGACAATGCATGGTCGCACGCCGCCATTGGATTCAATTGGACCTCCACTCCGCCTTTAAAGTCAATGGCACGACCCTCCTCCTCCGCTCGACTCTTTATGAGGGTCCCTCATTCCTGGACCCAGTGGGGGTCGTGTGTGGGGGTTCCTAGGGCTAGGGGCAACAAGAATTTTATTCCCAGGTGCCCTAGAACCTAAGATTCCCATGCCAATTGTCATTGAACTTGACCTAAGTGATTAAACTCTTTTCAAAGAGATTGTATCCGCTTTTGCGGTCTGCGCTTTGGATGGCTGCCAACCTTTTCCTCGAGGCCAGCGTTGAAACTGCCGCTCCTCCTCTCGGACGCCACCTGCTGGTTGTCGCTGGAAAACAGGTCCAAAACCACCTACTTCTGCCATTAGAATGCATGGAGTCTCAATGGCGACCTATGGAGGCTGCAAAATGGAGCCTGAAAAGGTGGGAAAAGGGAACAAAGGGCTATAATCACTGAATTAACTTTAACCCCTTCCCTCCCGCATCAACCCTAGTGTATGTGTGGGTGCAAACACCAGGATGAGACAATACATTAATGCAGGGGAATAAACAGTTGGATGGCTGAAGCAAGGCAAAAACACATTACTGGACCCCAGTCCAGTTAACCCCTTGCTTCCCAGGTGAGAGATGGGGGTGGCCAAATGGGGTGTAACCCCTTTAATCCTGGGCCAAATCCCCTCTCTCATGACAGGTCCGAATACTAGAAACTATAGGTCTATCCCGGAGTGCAATGAGTGACTTGTGTATTTTAGATAAATGGTGAAATATGGGTGTAACCGGGTGTTGGGTGTAAAGATACTCACATTCAGTTTATGAAAGACTATGTAACATGATACCCTCTTCAATCAACTCCGAGAGCTCCAATTGAAAAATCAGAGTGGGATCATGCTACAATTTGGAATAAGAGGTTAGGTCATTCAACTGTCTGAGTGCTTCCGTTCTGTAATACTCACTATCAAGGACCTACTAACTCTAAGGAGACAATGTTTACAGAAAAGTTGTCACAGGGGCCATATTTTACACCCCAGTTTCCAGACACTGCCCTTATCTCGACTTTACCAGCCATATACAACCCATCTGGTCCTTTTAAGTGAACCTATAAAGGATAGAACCCCCAATTAAATTCTTTTTGAAGCCAAGCACAACCTGGAACAAATAAAAAGAAGAAGAGAGTGCACGGCTCATAGTGAAGACTGTTGTTTAATTTCAAAAGAAAAATGGTTACAATCAATCACAGACGTAGGTTGTGTATGAGCACACAATGGTGTAAGATAAGAGGCTGTAGAATCAGAACCGGGACCACCGCAACATCCACAATATCCTCCTGAAGGAACAGACTCAGCAGGATATCATGGATGTTGCGTTGGTCCCGATTCTGATTCTACAGCCTCCTGTCTAACACCATTGTGTGCTCAAACACAACTTGATTTTAACCATTTTTCTTGTCAAATTAAACAACAGTCTTCACTATGAGCCTTGCACTCTCTTCTTTTTATTTCTTCTAGTACTTTTTTAGACATGTGAGTTGGATTCATAGAAGAGAGCTGCATCCTCCTGTATGGACTTTTTTTTGCGTGCTGGGCATTATTAAAATA
Source organism: Ascaphus truei (assembly GCF_040206685.1). Taxonomy (NCBI): domain Eukaryota; kingdom Metazoa; phylum Chordata; class Amphibia; order Anura; family Ascaphidae; genus Ascaphus; species Ascaphus truei. Next base: position 242,089,575 of record NC_134484.1, on the reverse strand, counting down.
TGTGTATGTGATTTGTGGGTTATATATTGGGATTTATTTTAAAACAATCTATATTTTTTTCTGTTTTACTTATTTACCCACATGGGCATGAGCGCTTTGCTGATTTTATTATTTGACCTTGACAAGGGGTATGTACCTCAATTATGAGTGTTTTAGTTATTTAAGGAATTCATATATCAGCATTGAGATTTTTTACAACCTGGAACAAGCCTGGTCTTGTCATAATCCCAATATAGACTGTATTTTTAACTACAAACTGTAGCTCTTTAACCCCTTAAACACCAAATGGATTAAAATACATAATACCTCATGACATTATTATGACAGTGTGTATTTGGGGGGTGGGGGTCGTGTAGGTGTTTTTGGGGGAGGGTAGTGTATGTATTGTGTATCTGTAAATGACACTGTTTTGCACAGAAAAACAATGAAAAAAACTAAATAAAGGGACAAATTATTGTGAGATGCATTTTATTCCCCCACATATTTTGTTGTATGTTTATGCTTAGACAATATATACCTATTAGTGTGTGTACAGTATGTATGTGTTTGTGGTGGTGTAATATTCATGCATGTGTTGTGGCTCTCTGAATATTTTGGTGAAATTATTTTTTTATAAAATGGCTCAAGTAGTGAAGTAGAATGGCTCAAGTAGTGAAGTAGAAAAGATATGATTTCCTTCCTTTAAAATCTCTCTGTCTGAGAAAACCTCCATCAATAATAGCATCTGGATAGAGTCAAGCTTATTTTCTTATTTGCACCTAGATCCATCATATAAACATTTGGGCTTTGTTTCCCTTTATGCTAAGTGTGATTTCAAATTCTCTTCTCAACACCCATGTGAAATGTTTTTATTTGCTTTATTTTCTTACACTACTTCTATGTTTCTTTACCCATTGGTATTCTGGGGTTCTGTTCTGTGTGATTCAATGTATTTTTTGTAAGGGCTTGTCATAAATTGTACAGTTCTTATTCTGCAGTTCCCTGCACAGACCTGTGCTGGTATTTTTCAGAAAAGCAATGCTGTGCTTTGGAATCCTTTAGCAATAGATAGTTAGGAATGTCCTGTGATAATTCTTTGCTTC